>NW_027105546.1:151895-210504 GCF_000696795.3 Halyomorpha halys
ATATTAATATATACCTAAGTATATAAACACGTAACTGGTGTATACTATACACTAATCTAATATCCTAGAAGCAAGTTTACGGATTTTAGAGTTAGTGTTGCAATAGAATATTGTGGAAGGATATACGTTAAACAGAATCAGAAGGAGTACGAATTCACAATGAGTAGTTTTTACTTTAATTCGGAATATTTCAATAAGTCTTTTGGACCTTGTCACCATTTCTAGTGCATTTACATAAATTTGTACTAAAAGTTTAACTAAAAATTATAACATTACTATCAGACCCGACAATGTTTCGCTATTGCTATATTTGAGTATGTATATACATTAATTGGAAACTAATGAAACTTTGTTATCAATAAATATATATATGAAGTGATAAAAATATATAGCGGTAACTATGGCAACATTTAGGAAACGCATTGAAAATAAAAACGTTAGCAGATCGCTCTGTAATCGTTAATACTGGTCTGATGTCAGTGAGTTTTTATATTACTTCAGACAATTTAATTATCTTTGATATTGTCATACATATACTACGTAAAATATGAGTAGTTTTTATATAATGACCCCTAATGTGCTTCAATATTTGTTCAATATTGAAAAAATTCAGACTGATTTACCTAAAAAAGATTTTTTAAGTTTTAGATTTTTTAAGTAAACAAAGTTAATATTCGTTATTACGAATTTTCGAAAAAATCAGAAAATAAAATTTTTCGGCCCAAGATTTTCGCCTTTGATTTCTTTTGAGGGATAAAAAAAAATAGAATTAACTTCAACATTACTCGACCAATCTACACCAAACTTAGCAGTGGTTTAGGACTCTAAAATTTCACTGACTTGAATAATGCTAGTTTTTTAACTCTTATAATATAATCACTAACAGTTGCCCACATCATAAAAAAATAATCAGTAGCTGTGCATTGTGGTTTGCATACTTATTAAAGTATTAAAGAACTAAGTTATTAGCTTCCATTAAGAAACAGAGCCTTGATGTAATATTTGGACAAATCTTAAACGTATAACATCAATGTTTAAGGTGGTGTTAATTTTGTTTTTCTTAGTCGATAAAAAAATTTTATTATTGAAATTAAACGATTAACCTGGAATCCTCACACCAGAATGAAAAGACAGGAAACTGCACGTCGATTACGACTATTACAGAACTTACTAGACAAACGGTCTAAACTTCCAACACATTACAAAAGACTGATCTACATGACTGTAATAAGACCAATCTGGACCTGGACCAATATGGAGTTGATCTTTGGGGCTCCACTAAACCTTCGAATTCCTCTCGTATACAATCCTTACAATCCAAAATCCTTCGTAAAATCCTCAATGCTCGTTACTTTGTCCCAAATAAAATCATAGATAAAGGCCTTAATGTTCCCTATGTAACCGATCTAGCCCGAACCAGATATCACTCCTTCCATTATAAACTCCCTAAACACTCAAACCCCCTAATTTCTAACCTTGCATCCTCTTTCGTGTTTAGTTGTATTTTGCTACCTTGGACTACATTTGGACAAGCGATTAACCTGGAATCCTCACACCAGACTGAAAAGACAGGAAACTGCACGTCGATTTCGACTATTACAGCACTTACTAGACAAACGGTCTAAACTTCCAACACTTCTACATGACTGTAATAAGGCCAATCTGAACATATGGAGTTGAGCTTTGGGGCTCCACTAAACCTTCGAATTCCTCTCGTATTCAATCCTTACAATCCAAAATTTTCAATGCTCCTCACTTTGTCACAAATAAAATCATACATAAAGACCTAAATGTTCCCTATGTAACCGATCTAGCCCGAACTAGATATCACTCCTTCCATTATAAACTCCCTAAGGACTCAAACCCCCTAATTTCTAACCTTGCATCCTCTTCCATTTCTGACAATCCTTCGAGGCGCCTGAAAAGAAGATGGCCACGAGACCAGCTAATGTAAAATGTCATTAGAGTGCTACCAATGGGTAGTTTCTCTACACGCCTGTAACACTCCAATTTAACTTAGATCAAATTTACTAAATGTATTATAATGTACAGTTGTAAATAGCAATAAATAAATATTTTTAAAAAAATTATTGAAATTAAATGACCAAAACTAATTGAATATCACTATTTGTTTTCTATTTTAATTTTAATATTTTTATTTTCCTTTTTTATTTATTTATTTTAGTGTTTTCTATCCATCTTCATAAATGGTCGAGATATTTATATATGACCTTCATATATGGCCTTAGGAGATAATTAATCCACCACCATTTTGAAATGAAAAGTGGCGATAGTGGCGATTTCCAAGGATCATGATCAAGTTACTTGTACGTTAGATAAATAATTTAAAAGAATCAACCAGATAATTTCGGAGAAAAGCCGCGAATGGCAGACAGACAGATTTTTTTAAAATTTACAATACTTCATTACGGAAAAAATTCGTTCACATAATAACTAAATTCTTTCTAATAAATATTGTATAAAAAAAATGTAATCTCCATAGCAAGATCAAGGAAAATTACATCACTTTAATTAGTTACATGATTCCTTTATCTCCCTTATCACCCAACAACAGCGTATCCAGATAATGAATACGGAATGAGTACTGAATCTACAAAAATATTACTGATTTTTCCTATTCTCGGCTAAATGCAAACTTTAAATACACCTCTAACTATGCTCTAATGTTATGTTGCCCCATAATTGGAGTTGGGAGTGGGTTAGGATATTTTGTTTCCGAGTCCGGTTAAAGCTTGGAATGGCAGAAATTTGTTTTCTGAATTCAGTTTTTCGAATCTAAGGTTATATTCATTACCTATAGAGTGGCTGACTGAACCTTCAATGATGAAACGCGGTTCAATTGGATCTTAAATTAGAGGATGCTCAGATTTCATATTAAATTTTTCATCAAGTTCATCTTCTACTGACGCTCAGCTCCTAAGCTAAACAAGTGACTGAGATTAAAAGTGAGAAATTTAAATTTTCTTTTTTTTTTATTGCAATATTTTAAGCATAGTAATGTCAGTCAGCTTGGAGTTAATGTATTTTTAGGACTTTGTTGTAAGGAAATGTTCTTTTTGTTCTTTCTTCTTTTGCTTCTCCCTATTACTCCAACCTTCTCTACCAGCAGCTAGGTTCCTGGTCTGACGAAGATCCTTCCATCTTGCTCTACAAAGCCTGTCGATATACTCCAGATAGGATATCCTCGGTCGTTCACGGGCCCTTCTGTCATCCGGTATATAAGTAAATACAAAAGTACAAAATATGAACTAGGCGGGCTAGGGTTTTTTTTCCCCGATCCAATTAATCAAGAATTTCATTACGTAAATAAAACATAAAAGGGAGGGCGGTGGCCACGGGGTAAACCGCGTGGCTACTAACTCCAAGGACCAGAGTTCGAATCCAGCTGGGCCGAAAATTGTTTTCTGTTACACTGTAGCCGTGGGTCAACTCCTGTGGGTTCTTGGAGCCCTCTTGGGGTCCATCCAGCCTCTTAAATTGAGCGTGCGTTTCTGACCAAATCACCTCCTTGCACCACCGTTGGTCTAGTAACAGTACTTCTTTACAAAGTACTGAATCCTTCATGGGTTTTAGCGGTACAGATTTAATTTAAAATGAAACATAAATCAAATTAAATGCAACCTTTTTCTACCATTGGTACTTGAAGTTATCCAGTAAAATACTTATCTGAGATTGATTTTGGATTAAAGACCTTAAATATTTGGAGGTGAGGGACCTTCGCGTGATGATTGAAGAAAAGGAAGCTTGGATCCTCTTTGTATAGGAGTTATATTAACCCTATTAAACAAAAGTGTTTTTTTATTTACATTTTTTTTTTTGTAGAAATATATTAAAAATTATTATTGATATTTTATAAACATTTGGAGTTAGCTTTGGCCTTTTTTTTTTTACTTTCAAAGATTAAGAATAACGGATTATAAAATTAAAAATACTAAAACTGGCAAGTAATAACAGCAACTTAATCGTGGTAGTGAGATGTGTTATCAACTTAGGACCGGCATTTCCAAATGCTTTAATCAATGAAAGCCGCAACTAACATTTAAATAATATTGTTCATACAAAATGTAATAAAACATTTGGCTTTCAAACTCAAATTATAGTCCACGAATTAAGTATAAAAATTATCCTGACTATCAGCCGTGGTAATGACAATTACATATTTAATTAATCACATATAAACTTTTCTTTATTATTTTTTATATTACTTCAATTTTAAATAATTTTCAATTTTTACTTTAATTTTAATGTATTTACTTACTTTATTTATTCATTAATTTTAATATTATTATATTCGCATATACTTTCAATATTCTTGTAATACAGCATTATACCTTTTTTTAATACTACTTTCCTTCTTACATTATCTTCTTCTTTAGCTAGTTATTTTGCATTTCCTTATGTTCATTACGGTTATTTTTTTTTCTTCTTAGCCCTGATGAATGCCTGAAATCCTGGCCGAAACGTTGGCACTAGTAAATAAGTTTTTATATATATTTGTAGTATGTTGATATTATAAAATAGTTTTTAAATTATTCGACTTATCTAGTATTTTTCAAGTACCATAGGATTAATATTAAATACTTATCCATGCATGAATTTGTTTTTAATATTTTTTCTAAATTAAAATAATAATAAAACTATAAATTTTTAATATTATATCTAAGTTCTCATTTGACCTGTGTCGTAATTATTACATAATTAATGTATTTTTGCAGAAAGTCAGATAGATAGAGAGAGGGAGAAGATAAAAGATAATGCAATGAATGAATGGACCTCGAGAAAGCAAAAAAAGTATTGTTCTCAACGGTGAATGCTTCTCAATTTCCCCACTTAGGTTGTCCTTTTAGGGATTTAAGAAGTATTCGTTTTAATCCTTAAACAAAAAAAAACTGTTGTAAAAAAAAATGAATTATTAGAAATGCGCTATGTAATTAGAAAATGATGTTCTTAATAAAAAAATTCCAGGTATGATTATTCAAATCAAAATTCATTTTTAAGAGGTGATACTAGACATCAAAATCAAAATTTAAAAAAAAAAAACGTATTCTACACAGTAAAGAACGACATTTTATGTTTTTTAAAGTTAGTTCCGTATTTTCTTGAATAGAGAGAGATATCTGCAATTCTCTTAAAATTAGGAATTCCTAAATAACAGTATTGTAAACTGCATACAATTTTGTTTTCCTACAAGTATATATATATATATTTTTTTTTTTTTGTGATTGGTCCTTTTGTATTTAAATATACATTTTGAAAGTTAATTGTCAAACAGATACACTCCACCAACTACTCGTCATGTTCATGAAACACTCATGTATACTCTAAATATAAAATCAAACCAGTGCTTGTAATATATTCAGCAAGTGTGAATAATGTGTTACTCCAAGTTATAAAACGAATGATAAACATTATTAACTTAAGTTGAGTCCGGTGTACTTGAATACTGTCCTGTTTAAATTATTATTATTAAATTATTTTTAACTACAAGACAGTTAAATTTATAATGTACTCGTATAAAATTTAAATAAATATTACTAAAATAACAAAGCTCCTTTAGTCTAATTAAATCCAACATTTTCTCCTTCTATGTGATTAAAAATAGATCAACATTAAAAATAAACGTAGAGGAGAAGCATTTATAAGTATTGTATTTTTTTCCTTTGTTCACAACAACTTACATCATCTCAATTGAAACCAGTTACGAAGGACGATGTGGCGTGGCAAATTCAATTTAAAATAGCTTCAGACCGGTTATAATAGCAAAACATAAAATTAATTTTTATTCTATGTATGCACAGGATGACCTTGAAAAATAGATTTCCATGGGTTGTGAGGATTGCAACACTTATGTGATTCCTCAGCTACAAGTAGAGGAGAGACAAGGAAAAGTATCTGATAAAGTTTGATTTTTTTTTGTACTTCGTTGGATTTTTTTTTCTTTGTGGTACTAAAAGTATAGAAAGATCAAAGCGAGCAAAATAATTTTGAGTTGAGTCTATGAATACTTTATTACTGTTTTTTAAATACAGTTCACAAGATTTTGATTTTTTTTTTTTTTTTTTTAGAATTTCAATTGATTTCCCCGTTTATTGAGAAGAGCAAATAAAGAAGTAATATTGACATACGTCTAATATGATATCTTTTATTTCAGTAAGTTTTGAAATCATTCGAATATACATATGTGTTTTAATTTGTACTTTATTGTGTAATATTACATTATGTAATTTTTTTAGACAATTGTAATATGGATCATAGAGCTCATTCCCACCATATTTACAAACATATAAATTAAATGATAACAAAATAAGAGATAGAAGAGTAAAAAAAAAATTTAATTTAAAGTTTAAATAATAATTTTAAAAATATTATAAGCACATTTCTATTAACAATAGGGGAATTCATGATATAAAGATAAATGAAAAATGATTTAATATGTTACATGTTATAAGCATAGGATTTTGAGCAGCCCTATTTAAAGTCATGTTGAATGTTAAATGCATTAGAGCTTTAGCGGATTTTCTGAGCAACTTGTTTAATAACCTTTCCTTCCAAAACTTTGTTTGTTTACTTTTAAGTTTTCATTAGAGCAATTTATTACAACATGCCTAAAGTAAGTGAAAAGAAGAATGTGAAAGTTTGGCTACTGAATATCTAGTTCAAAAACGTCCAAGACAATACGAAGACAATCAAAACACAAACAACGAGCAAGTAACCTAACACGACAGCAAACAAAATAGGGTACTGCTCAGATGGTCTGTTGCATGACGTCATTCTCCATTTAGCAGACCTAGTAACAGACTCTCGACCATGTTATATGTTATATCTTTTTAACATGATAAAAGAAGGAAATACTTTTTCCATTTAACACATTAAACTAAAGATCGACAATACTTTTCACATTTACATTTAGCCTGGGTAACTCCGAACCAAGCTCCCCCCCCCCCCACTTGTGGAGGTAACAGCAGGACTCTGGCTTTTCTCTCAACCATGTAACTACTGGAACGAATTATTTTCAAAACCCTATTTATTAGCAAACCGGTGCTACGGTATCTGAAGTAAAATTATCAACCAGACAATTTTCAAATAACTAATATTTCTTTCTTTGGTTATGTGCGTTTTCTAAATAATATTTACTAAATAATGAGCTAGTCTAGTTCGTATTCAAATTTCGTAAAAATGTAAATGAGATATAAATGAAAGGACAATACTTTTAGAAATGCTACTTGAAAATTCGTCACGATTTTGTTGTTTCATTTGTATGTAGAGTTTGTTTTCTGCAAAAAGGGTAAGAGGCAGTAGCTTTGATCTTACAATTTCATTTACGAAATTTCGGCTCAAGACTCCGTGTTATCAGTTATTCTGATATTTCTCCAATTATCTGATATTTTCTGCAAAAATATTTCTGATATTTTTTAAAATTTAAATTATTGATCTTGAATTTGAAAGTAAAAATAAACAAAAACGTCAGCTAATAAAAAATATTATCTGTTCCTAAATTTTGAAATAAAGAAAAATTGGGTACACATAATACAGATTTAATAATTTAACGAAATAATTATGCTATATAGATTTTATGATCTTATTAATTTCATGGATACATATGGTACCCTCAATTCTAATAACCTTAACAGATGTAAGCCTTGAGAAAATAGATTTCAATGATTTTTTAATTAAAAACGTTAATGAATGTATCATTAATCAACATCTAGTATTTTAATTATACAATAAGCAAATATTAGTTTCAAACTAAAATTTAACTAATATGTAATACACTTTCTCGAATATTAACTTTTTATTTCTATGATGAGTATTGCATTGATCGGTGGGATAAATTTTATTTTTGACAGAAGAATTATTCGCTTTCTCTATTTAAAAATATTATAATTATTATTATTATTACACTGAGGGTCGGGAATCCCTTCCTCACTCCGGCCCAATTGGATCTTTTGTGAGTTAGCCCTCTTTCCACTAGATATCCCATATGAATACTATGATTTGTACGAAGCTCAATAATTCTTTTGGGTTCGTTCTAGAAATTTAAAAATAAGATCACTATTCATTCTTTTTTAATATATTATTTTTCGAATGCATAGGTATTATATATTTTCCTTTCAAATCATATTGCCCATCATTTTTATCCTTAATTTATAAATACGAATCAAATGTATGTTACATTAAAACTGTTGTTATGAGGTTGTAAGAAAAAGTGTGAACCCAGTGTGAGCTGGGGGAAAAAAAAAGCAGTTTTTTTTCACCCTAAATTTTTATTACTTCAATGAAAACTGTGTATAATAATTGGTACTATTCAAAATTGATGAGTCGCCCAAGTATAGGTAAGGGAATAAAAAATTTACGTTCAATAGTTCTCGATATACAACTTTTCAGAAGCAACATTTCATAAAACATGTACTGAAAAATAAGTAGTTAGTGAATTTATTTTGAGAAATCTATATTATAAATACCATTCGACAAACAGATATATATACACATACAATATACATAAGCACTCATATTAAAGCTAGTTTAATGTATTTAACTTTATAGTAGTTTAAAATAATTTAATTAATAGTGGTTTATAACGCTTTCGTAGGAGTATTATTTCTTATTAGATTTGACAAATTAAATGCACAAAATATTAATCTCTAGTTGTTTGGATAAAATTGCTGGTTTTTGAAAAAATATATCTGAGGAACCATTAATACATACATATGTCAGCCAGCACTCAAATAAAAAACAAAACAAATAATTTAACTTAGTTTAAAGTAATTTATGACAACTATCTTCGTAGGGTAGTAGTTTTTATGATATTTGCATATGAATTCAAATTTTGCAAATAACTCAGTCCGAACAACTATAAATCAATTTCTTTTAGCAAATATCATGGAATTACAGCGAATATATGTGTCAAGAACTACTTTATATTACGTTTAACTAGCTTTAATTTTGGTGCTGGTTCACATATGTACGTCTTATGATTTTTGAGATATATATATAGGTTTATCAATACAAATTCACTAACTTCTGATTTTTCAGTGCATTTTTTATCTAATGTTGCTTTTTAAAATCTATATCTCGAAAACTATTTAACGTAAATAACTCTATTAGGGCAAAATTTACTCTTCTTTAAATGGCATTCTCTTAGGTCTTCTTGTGCTGTTCCAACTTTTTAAGATATGGAACTCCGAATGAAAATTTTTTTTTTAACGTTTTGAAACAACAGCCATTTTTTATTACCGCTAGCTATATTCATCAATTTTGACTAGTATTTATACATACATTTTATTAAAGTAAAGTACTATAAAGAAATTGTTTAGAATTTCCTAATAAAATATATTTTTTAACCCAATTCAAAACTGTCAGCAAACCGTCACGCGCAAGCTGTGTTTTTTTTCCCAAATTCTGTACTTTGCATGCATCGAACTCTCTCTATTTCTTTTTAATTGTGTAATAAAACACCTGGAGTTATCTCTATACTATTTATTTATTCATTTATTTTATGATCGAACTGCGGCCACATGAGGAACTATTACCCATGTGACAATAATTTAATTATTCATATGATAGTCACATGGTAGTCAGGTACTCTCTAAAATGTTATTTTATGCATATTTATGTCAGTGGAGTATTCATCTAATATTTTGCCATACAGCATGGAAGAGGAGTTGACTATTCATCTGACCAACAATTCACAATATGAAGTAAGCTTTTTTTCTAACCAACTATCTTAAAGCCAATTCTGATTTTCACAAAAATCAAAATCGATACTTAAACTCATTACTAAAATTCTAAACTCTTCTCTTGTTTTGCTAATTTTTATCTCATACCTCTACCACTATTTTTTTTTTTATTGTATCCAATAGTCGAAGGAATCCCACTAAAAAGGTTTTAACAACGTGATTGTTAAAGTAAAAATAGTTTTCTTTGACCTAATCTGATTGTTGTTAGCAAGGAACCTATCCTTAATTCTTAAGGAAGGCTCTTATGTGTAAAAACTATAAATATATTATTTAAAATATTGTTTTTATTCATATATCCGAAAAGTTGGAAAAAATGTAAGAAAATTTCTGTAGGGAGCTCTTAGACAGAGAGTAGAGTAGACATTGATGATGTTGAATAAGTCTAAAAGATGGAACTGGGGATTGTGTTCCCATTAGAAGTCAATTATTTATTTTACTAAATCATTCTTTTCCTTATCAACTTTTCTTTTTCTCTCTTCTTAAGAATTATTATTTTTTATCTAATTACTTTTAGAAAATGTATATATATTTTCTAATTCATCGCTATTATTAACAATTATTCAATATTGATTGTTTATAAACAGTTAGGGGTGTATTTTGTCCGAGACTAACTCTCCCCCCCTACAATCAAATGTTAAACAAAACAAAATATGTAGCTGTTAAATAAACCATGTAAAGCAGACCAGGCTGATCTGGTATTAAATAAAAATATATTAAGTAAATAATAGGTTTTGTAGGTTATAACTTAACAGCAGGCTGCTCATTTTTACAATATATTGTACTTCCTTAACCACGTATTATAAAACAAATAGTGTTCAATATGCTTTGTGAGATTTTATTATAACTTATTAGGTTTCCCTGGCCCGAAAACGTAAGTTTTTTATGTAGATATGTTTCTAAAATTAATTTTCCTAAAAAACAGAGGTTCGTTTATTGTATTTAAAAAAAAAATATTTTTTTTTAAATCATCAAAAATAGCCGAGTTATAGAATTCGAATCGATTCTAAATGAAGAGCTCTATTACAACAAAATCTATTTTTGACTGATAGTTCAAATAATTAATATATTTTTAAAATACGGAAATCAGTTTGCAAACTTTGCTTTATCTAATACAAAAACAAGGTGTGTACTGCACTGGTGTCTCACAACACTGGAGTAGGGGAGATTGATTCAAGATAGTGAGATTTACACAAGTGCGCTCTTGTTGTTAAACCGGTTTTCGAGTTGTGTCACTTGAGAAATACTCATGAGATATGTTCTAACCCTGAATTATCAGTTCAATACAATTATCAGGATGTATCGTACAACTTTTAAAAGAGCTTCAAATAATTACGTATGGTATCATTCATGTCTTATTCAAAAATTGTCATTTTACAATTACTGAACATAAATTGAAAAAAAAATTAGAGTTGTTAGTTAATAAAAATAACAATATCGAACTAATGAAAAAAATTGCAGGAAAAAAATTATTTATGTGAAAAAAAATACAGATTGAGAGAGAGAAAAATGCTTTAGTCATTCATGCTGCCCAAATACATCGGATTGCTACATTACACAGCATACTAAACAAACCGTGTTCGGACATATATAAATTACATATTTTTACATGATATAATAAAGTAGAAAGGAAACATTTTTATTCTTTTTTCTCACAGTTTTCTTTTACAATAAATTCGACACACAAAATACAAATATTTCAATTTATTCCTTTTTTTTTCTTTCCCTTTCTTGTCCTTTCTATTTCACAATTTTTGTTTCATTTTATCCACAAATTCACTTTCCCGAATTCCCCCTCTCAGATCCTCCACAGTAACCCGCTAAACAAATTCACCATTACACAGGGATATGAAACCAAACCAGAGAAATACTAGTCACAGCGGTAGATCAGTTTACAGTAAAACAATCAAATAAATACATTTTATCAAAACAACACTAATAAAAAGTTAGTTAAAAGAAATACTTGATTGGATGCATAAGTAAAAAAAAAAGATAAATAAAAACTATTTAATTATTTTGAACTTATATTAAGTCGTCTTTGAAAGGAAAGTAAGCGTCAAAATTTTATTTTTCACCGATATAATTCTTAATAAAGACAAATAATTGAATAACGTTCCAAAAAACTAATACATATTGTCAAATCCATAGAGGTAACACATTATTTTATTTATCAGTATCGTTTGATCTGTAATTACTTGGAAAAAATGAAGATGGCCCAGGTGCGGTCAAAAAAAAAAAAAAATAAACCTAATAGGATTTAAAGTATTTAATGTTAGTCAACGTTTGCCCTACTTTGCATCACTTCATCAGCGCTTTCTGAATGGAAGTAAACAGAAAAAACAAAACCATTTTTTGTTTATGTTTACTTCCATTCAGTAAGCTCTGATGAAGCCCTGCAAAGTTAGGCGAAACGTTGGTTCATATTAAACAGTTTAATAACGATTTGAGTTTATTTCTTTTTTACCGCACCCATCTTCCTTCAATCAAGGACCTTCCAATAAGTCTTTAATTATTGTTTGAAATGTAGTTCTCGGTAAACCCATTTTTTTTTGTCCCTAATTAAGTGATGAAGGCTCGATAAACTTCCGTCACTTTATTTTTCACTTTCAGCATAATTTCATACCATTTTAAAAAAAAAAAATTTTTTCATTACTCGTTTTCTTTATTAAAATGCCTTACGGACGTCACTCTTATTTAAACTGATGTTTTAACAGCTTCATCCGATTTGTTTTTTCCTGTGTTCATTATTTAACCAAATTTTATTAGCACTTAGTCCTTTTTTAACTTAAAAGGCCTTAATTGAATATTAAAATGATTCAATACTTTATTAATGAAAGCACAAACAAAAAAGCATAATAATAATAATATTATGTACACGATAGTGAGGTTATCGCTGAAAAATTCCAAAGCCTAGAGACTTATAAAAACCAATTAATACCTTAGCAGCAACAACATGAAAACAAAATCACACAATGTAAACCAGATATAGTACATCCCACTTCATCACTCATAAGCAGTTCAACACATACTGATTGGTTTTATTTCCTCATAAGCCTAAATACTGAATCATTTGTTGTTAATAACTACAATTGGAGAGGCTCCAGAATTTGTTTTAGATTCTTTCAATATTCTAATTATGGCCATCGTATTGACTAGAAGACGAAGAAACTAAGACTGTTTTTTTTTTTTGGTAAAAATTATTTTACATCCTCACTAATAACCAAACAATAACCTCTTCCTACCGAACAACAGCTTCGACAAGCTTTTTTGGGGTCAAGTATAATCTAAGGTGTGTCTATGCCGATCACGCCAAGGGCGACACTCATCTATACCTGTACATACTTATATAAACAGAAAAAGTATAAATAATGGCTTAATGACATAGGAAAGTTGAGCATGTCATTAAATTAAATTTACAAAACCAGAAGTAGTAAAGAAAAGTAGGTTATAGTTCAAAAGCCCAATAGGAAAAAAAATCAGTTATTTCACCCCAAGTTTTGATTCCTTCAATGAAAAATATTTATTGTTACGAGTCAAAATTGATGAGTCTGCCAAGTATAGTTAAGTGGAATAAAACATGGTGGCTGTTTCAAAACATTAAAAATAATTATTTTTTTATTCGGAGCTCTATATCATTATAACTACCAACAACAATAGAAAATCTAAGAGAGCATCATTTAAAGTAGAGTAAATTTGTTAAAATGTGAGTCCTTATAGAGCTATTTACGTTCTCGAGATACAGTGTTTTAGAAAGCAACATTTCTTAACGAAATAGCCAAAAAAATCAGTATTTAGTGAATATATTTTGGGATAACTATATCTCAGGAAACAATTGAATGTACATAGCTCTAGGAATCATAGTTTAGCAAATTCGCTTTACTCTAAACGATGCTCCATTAGTTTTTCTAGTGTTGTAGGTAGTTTTAAAGATATGGGGCTTCAAATAAATTTTTTTTTTTAACGTTTTGAAACAGACGCCATTTTTTATTCCCCCTAACTATGCTTGGCAGACTCATCAGTTTTGACTAGTAACCATGCATACTTTTCATTAAAGTTATCGCAAATTGGGGTGAAATAACTGACTTTTAAGCCTGTATTGAAAGCTGAAGTTACTTATCATAATTGTAGTTGACTGCACAGTAAAAACCGTGAAATATTTAAAAGAACTTACCTGTTTTATCAGAAGATGGCTAAAAAAAAAAGTAATTTAGTTAAGAATAGTATACAAAACTATGTAATAGGAATTCGTTGCATATGAAATGGTAGAGAAAATGGAATATTATGATATGGAACCAATTCGGTTTGTTTAATCATTGTCTACCTTACACTCATAGAAAAAAAAAAAAAAAAAGATTAGGGAAATATTAGTCAAAATAGCTTAAAATTTAAGTATTAAGAGTGATTGTAAGCTAATTCGTTTGGGTGAATTCCTAGTTAAAGCTATCTGAAAAAGACGATGGAAAAATGTTTTCCACTCCCTCGTCTGACATGGTAGATTTTTCAAAACGGGCGCCATTTATTTTTAGATTTGTTGCCAATAATAACCTAAAACATTACAAGTAGCTTAAATTTGTATTTTGTTCAAAAAAAAAATGTTCACCTATTATTCATTTGGTGATCTTGATAACTACCAACTACACAAGAAAAAATAATATTGGAGCCATTTCTTTTTATTAGAATATATTTATATTTATGAAATACTTTTGTTTTTTTAATTAATTATAGCCAATAACTCTTAAAGCAGTACAAGTAGCTTAGATACATAAATCAGTAAAATTGAAAGTATTAAATATTACGCAATTTTGGTATGTGACAAGTACGTTTATATTAATTTCGATTTTCAAGGAAACCTATTTTTATCCGAATATTTTCTAGTTCTATTCTACAGGTATCGATTAGCACTCCAATTGAAGCTAGTAAATTCATCATAATAAAGTTTATAATAATTATCTTCTAAATAGCTGTATCTTAATATCTTTCAGTAGTAGTTTTCATGATATGTGCCAAAATCAATCACAAAATATTGGTGTTAGGAAACATTGAATGTTAAGAGTTATATTATAGGCCAGTTCAAAAATGTAAAAAAAATTACACAATTTTTTTAGTTTTACTCAAAGTTTTTTAAGGTGCTAACCCCGAACTTAGGCGTAGGTTTACAAAAATAAAAGTTAAGCTTTTGGAACTTTATCACTCAAAACTAAAAAATTAAGTATTCCTCGAAAATTGATATTCTATATAAAATCTAATCTGGCAAATGTTTCCACAAATTGCTTATATTATATTTATATAACCTGAGACGCCGCTAGACCGAGCTTATGAAAGGTTGCTTTTCGGTACTGAAAATTAATATTTTATCCCACATTACCAGATTTGTTGGTCTAAATTATTTCCATACTGTGCACATATGATGGCATAATGGATTACCAATAGACCCATTCCATTTTTTTTCTGATATAGAACAACAACAAAAATTCTATTGTATTAAGTGAGCTTGAATGTATACAAAATCACAAAAACCAAAAATTGTTTCCTAAATAGTAGGTAAAATATTTCTTAGTAGGCAAAAAAGCAAAGCAAATTCATTTTTAGCCTTCTCAAAAAGACTGAAATAGGAATTCTCATTAAGTAAAAATAATATTTGGCTTGTTATATTGTACATTATTCAGACAATAAAGACCGACTGACGTTGAGAAGTGGGTTAACATATTTTTTTTATGGAGAAACAGTCGAAAAACCTTGAATACGAATTTTTGTAGCAATTAATAATTTAAATTTTTCGGGGCCTTCGATTTTTTTCTAAAAATCGGGTTTTTTCTTTAACAGGGGCTATATAAACTACATGGAACGGTAGAAACCGGACCTACGTAACCATGTTAACGGAGATTTAAAAGAAAACGTTTGACAAATTTTGGTTGCTTTTTTTAAATTACTTATTCTCCCAAATAAAGGCATAAATCTACAAGATACTAATATGGAATAAAGGAGTGAAAATTCAGCTTTTTCGCAGTTGAACTTGCGATAATTTTGATAACATGTTAGGGAGTTATGATTTTATTTACTGAACCTTCAAAAATCATGCCTAAATATTTTTAATTTATACTAAAATTCACATTTGAGGATTTCAGAAAGATACTTAAAACGAATCTGACTTGAATTTTTTTTTGTTTTAGGGGAAGCGAGTTTGTGTTTTGGTAATTGTTTACACAGTTATGGTCTGTTCCAACAACCAATTCGGGCTGTCCGCATATGTATGGAGCATGCGCAACGAAGACCGTACTACATGTACAATTCTGCACAGTACGAAGGGGTTGTTGGAACAAACCTTTAAACTCATTAAAGACAATCAACAATCTTTTGTTCTTAATCTATAGGAAAAAAAACAAATCGATAGATATTTAATAACTATTAAATACATGCAGAGGAATACGATGATATGAATAAGTTCTAATATTACTTAATTTTTGTTTTCTAGGGTGGACTTAACCCTAAAGATGCCTTTATACGTAAAGGCAAGTGTGTGAATGGGTTATTTGGGTTCGTTTATTTTGTTATTTTTTATAATGAAAATTGAGTAAGTCGAATGTAATTGCCGAAAAAGATTCAAAATAACAACACAAGCGTACGGATTCTGACGTTTATTGCTACCTTCGATTACCTAAAGGTGGATCCACATGTTGGCCGCTCGCCACGGATCGGAGGCTCGTTCAAATGCTCGGCAAACAAAGAGCGGGCCATCCACATGTCAGTGTTATTCAGAGAGGCAAACATGGCGGACGTAATAGTGGTTTCAGCCATTGCACATGGATTGTATTATTTTTATTACAAAAAAAGAAAATGAAAGGAATTTAAATATAAATAAATAAGATTAAATATAAAACTTATTATAAAAAGTACCAACAAACTCCTAACAGTTCTCAGTTGTAACTAGACAGAGAACAATGGTGTAGATGCTACACGAGCGCTCTCACGAACCCCTTTGATCTGTGTCCAAAAACCGACCCTCGACGGCTGGGCAACGAGCCTAGGCCAACCAAGCCGAGCCACCTATCCACATGCTCGCGTATGTCTGAGTTCGCCATGGCTCGGCCAACATGTAGAGGCCCCTTAACATTTGTACAAGTCTTGGATCTGCGACAAGTGGCAAACTTGTAGATCCAGCATAATATTTTTCTAACTAGTATTATAAAAAAAAACTTTTATTGAAATCGTAAGTAACGACTATTATTTAACTATCCACCTACAAAGAAAAATTATTAATTATTCATAACTCAAATAATTAGTATTTTCAATAGTAATTATTTGATATTTAATAACTATTGGTTTAAAATGTTTAAGTGATTATGATAAAAATAGGGAGTTTAAAATTGTGCCTTTGAAGTCTCACCTGTTACCGCAATATTGTTAAGATACTTTTACTTACTTTTTGTGCTTTGTATTTTACTAAAATTTTGTTTTTCAGATGCGTGCGTCGTATTATATAGAATAAAGACTTTTTTTTATTGAAACGACGTATAATGAAAAATTGTTACTGCTTCATTGAGACATTTCCTGAAATGATACCGAATAAATTCCCTGAAGACATCTAGAGATAAGTCAGCAGCAATAGGGTTAGATTGCATATGAATAAAATGTCAAGATTATGGTTTTGATCATACACGATATCAACTTTTTAATTAAAAAAAAGAGAAAAGAATACAGCAAAACAAGTTTGAGAACCATATGTCCCGTGTCGTGATTATAGAATGAAAAAAGTTAATTTTTTTTGTAATTTGAATTCTGGCGCTTAATTTTCTTGGAACTAGTCCATCACTACAACCTTCCTTTCCTAAATTAACCTGCCTGAAACTTCACCAATATTGGATTCCTCTGCTTAATTTTCGAGGATGGCTCTTTTGATAAAGCAACTTTCCCGTCATGGAAGGAGGGGAGTAAAACATTTTAAGGGTCTCACTCCTTCAATGAAGCCAGTTATTTGTGAGCTTTCCACCACAGCAGTCATGGTAAGCTCCTTATCCTCTTGGCATATAGTTTTAATCCCTCCAGACTATTATTATATTTGTTATCTGTTGAAGTAGGATGGTTATACATCATTATTGTATTAACTATATTCAATTTACATAAATACTATTAGTATTTTAAATTATTACTATTTTAATTCATAATTATATATTTTTCATTGATACTTGCCCTTATTTTGTGTCATAAATTACTTGCAAAAAAACATTTAAGTGCTGTAGCTAGATATTCTATTAATTCAAGTTTAAAAAGTTAATATAAGTAATTTAGTTTAACAATTCTTAAATAGTCGTTTAATTGTCTTTCTGTTCTAATTAAATTATAAGTATTTGACCCATTGTAATAATATTGATGTCTTCTTTGTCTCGGTCAATCAGTGAATCCGCTTTTGTACGTTTCGTTATAAATGATACAGGTACTCAGTTAAATTCGATTGTTAATTTATGGATCAAGCTGTTTCTTTAGCCAATGCATCTGTTCGTTTATTACCTTTACTTGAAGACATGAGTAAATGATGGTGTCATGTTACAGACTTATCATTCTGTGAAACACTGAATTTAATGATTCTAGAGTTATTATTTTAGAGTGGAAATCTCAATTTTTAACTTCTGAGAAATACTATTATTCAAGGTGCAGTAAAATTAAACAAGATTCTATAGAAATGTTCAAAGGAGTGTCCAAAATATTTTTCCAAGGAAAAATATCTGTATTTCCTAAAATGTCAGAGCACCTCCACTCTCGTAATTATTGAATGGTATTTAATTAATTTTAACCCCAGAATTTATAAATACATGATTCTCCCATAGGGTTACTATGGTAGAGAAAATAGAAAAAAAAAGTAATTTATTATTTACATATGACTGTTTTTTAAATTTCTTCTTCTATGATTCATGCCATATAATCAAGTCAAAATTAAATTTAGTTAAAATTATAAAAAAAATATCACAAAATAAGAATGGTAAAAATTTCAATTGGAATTACTATACTTCTTTTCTAGTTGTTCATATAATACTTTGTCAAAGGGTGTTATAGTCTTATATTGAACCTTAAAACTTATTGACTCACCTGCTGTGCTTAAAGAAATATCAGTCATTAAAATGGTGCATGCTCCTTTTTTTCTTTATAATATTGTTTTAAGTTTTGAGTATTAATTTTTTTTGTTTCTTTAGAGATCTGAAGGAGAATTTAGAATTGAATCGGACACCTTTGGTGAACTGAAGGTTCCAGCCGATAAGTTGTACGGTGCTCAGACGATGAGGTCAATGATTAATTTTCCGATTGGCGATCACACAGAAAGAATGCCTGTGAGTTTGTATTTATTTATACTTTGCTAGATTTATAAATTGAATGTAAATTTACTAAAATGATGGTTGCCAACAGTTACCAATTATAAAAGCCATGGGCGTTTTAAAAAAAGCTGCTGCTGAAGTAAATAAGGAATTTGGTTTGGATGGCAAAGTTGCAGATGCTATTTCACAAGCATGTGATGATGTGATATCTGGAGATTTGTATGACGAACACTTCCCATTGGTCATCTGGCAAACAGGATCTGGTACACAGAGCAATATGAATACTAATGAGGTATAGTTGAAATATATATTTCAAACTAAACAATCTTAAATTTTACATTAAAAAAATGATCTATGTGATCTTTCTGTATATCCAGGTTATCAGCAACCGTGCTATCCAGATACTTGGTGGTCAACTGGGATCAAAGAAACCTGTTCACCCTAATGATCATGTTAATAAATCTCAAAGTTCTAATGACACCTTTCCAACTGCTATGCACATTGCAACTGCAGTTGAAATTCATTGTATCCTGCTCCCGAATCTTAAGCTTCTTCATGATGCTTTGGATTGTAAGTCCCAAGAATTTGAAAAGATCATTAAAATTGGGAGAACACATACTCAGGTGAGTTAAAAGCTGAATTATGATTTGGTTTGAAAAATCTTGATCTAATTTTTAAGTAATTATTTTTTAAAATTAATTATTTTCATTACTATATGCCTAGTAAGTCTTAATATTAATGAAAAATTGATTTAATTTCTTATTATTCGATAACATTATTGACTTTAATATTATAGTTAATTGCTTTAATACTTAAAAGTTTGACCCAATATTCTAATGTTATTTATATTGGTGTAGGATGCTGTGCCTCTTACTCTTGGACAAGAATTCAGTGGGTATGCAACTCAGATTGAATATGGCATTGCCCGAGTGAAGGATACCCTTCCAAGGTTATACCAACTTGCACTTGGAGGCACAGCTGTTGGTACTGGTCTCAATACAAGGATTGGATTTGCAGAAAAATCTGCAGCTAAGATTGCAGAGCTCACTGGTAGCGATATAGTTTTATTAAATATTTATCGATACTGATTTATTTCATATAAAAAGCTCATCAACTTTATAATCCTTGGTACTGGTGATTGAAATCAACAAAAAATGGATTCATCTTTTTTAACAGATGGATTGTAAACCAATAATCGGCTTTGCATATCCATGTATTTAAAGTTGAGTTTGAGGGAAAATAAATTCCTGCTTGAATATAATTTTAAATAGTATTTTGACTACAGTTATTAATTCTGTACTCCCCCCTAATCAGGTTTTTACTTCCTATAACTAGCAGGATGCATCTGTGTATCCTCTGTTTGCCTTCCAGTTTCCATCTTTGATGGTATTGCCTTCCAGTCTGTCTGACCTTCCTCAGGTTTTACAAGGATTTTTCTTGGCTGTAATTTTATTTATCCATGCATCAGTCTGCTCATCCAAGCTTTCTTATGTTTATTATTTTAGGGCCATTAAGATATTTTATAAAAAAATTTTCCAAACATAAAAAGTTTTTTATCCTGGGTATATCTTGTTGTTCTTGATTTTAAACCTTATATCACACTAGAAGTCAAATTAATATTTTCTGAAATGATTTTATTTTCAGAATTGTGACTTACATAAATGTTACGGTGTTTAAGATACTGTCATTAATGAATTTTATCATTGATCTTTTTTTGTGAATTTCAACTTTATTTTAATTAAAAGTATACAGGCTTCCTATACAAGATATTTAGGTGTGTTGTATTAAACTGTTATATCCCTTTTTTGGCGAATAAAAGGCTATTGCCATGTGTGAAGGGGGAGGACAGGCGATGTCCACAAATTAATGAACCCTTGATAGTTAAAACTTTAAAAAATAATAATAATAGGCTGATAATTCACTTCTTAAAAAAAAAATAATTTTTGAGGAGTCGTTAAGCTTTGAATTTCGTTTTTTTCACTTTCAATTTTTTTGGATTACACCTGTTTTTACAGGTTCCAGTTGGTCTTCAAATGTTCTACATCTGAAATCAAATTAATCTAAAAAAATTAATCTACTTTGCTATTGAAAATAAAAATATTGAACTAATTATTATCCATAGTTTTAATAATTATATATTATTTTTTAGGACTGCCATTTGTTACTGCTCCAAACAAGTTTGAGGCCCTGGCTGCCCACGATTCCATGGTTGAGGTATCAGGTGCTTTAAATACCGTTGCTGTCAGTATCATGAAGGTGGCCAATGATATTAGGTTCCTTGCTTCCGGCCCTCGTTGTGGACTTGGAGAGCTGGTTCTTCCTGAAAATGAACCAGGATCCAGTATTATGCCTGGTATAAAATGTTTTCCCAATTTTTTGTCAAAATTAATTATTAGTAATAAACTTTAAAAAGGTTTGGTTCATGACACATGCTGCTAGATGAGTATAATATTCTACATAAGAATTATTTAGAGTCAAAACTCAATAAGTTGAAGTTGGTTGATTTTACTTTGAGTTATCAAGTTTACCATAAATCTGTTTAAAGTTATAAAGTTCTTCGTAACGTAGGTGTAAGAATCAAATATTTTATACACATTTTCTTGCTTTATAAGAATTGTACAGAAGTGTCAGAAAACAAAATTATAATGACAGTCTGACTTAGGATTGTTAGGAGAGGGTATACTTGCGGTAACCTGTTAACGTAAGCAAATGAAGGCATCTTAGCAAGAAATAACATTTACTGAAACTCAATTTAACTTAGATATAGAGTTTAAGGCCTTGTCCTCTTTTTATTTTTTATTAGAGATTCTCTTATCAGTTTTATTTATAAATTCATCAAGGAACAGGAAAATATCGATTTTTGACTGTATCCTGTTTATTATACTGTGTATAAGTTTATTTAGTAAAGCCTTATTTCTGTAATTAATGCTGTTCCATTTAACAGAATTATATTGTCTTTGATTATATTATCTGATATTTTGACCAATTAAAGAATAGATATTGAAAAAGTGAAAAAATTAATGATATAATAATAAGCTGAAGTGTAAAAAAATGCCCCAGTTGTTTGTACACTTGCCGTCATGACCTCTTCATACATGTTCACTACTCAAACTTTTTAATTATTGTATGGAAAAAAAAAAATTATTTTTGGATGTGTTTGTTTGCCAATACAAAACTGGATGTTCAGGAATAAAATGTATGAATCAGATGGTAAGAGAAAAAAAATATTGGCAGAGTTCTGCTCCTCATAGTTCTTTTTATAGTTTACATTAATTACATCCTAACTAATCTAACTAGTGTTTATTTTGCATTAATTTTTTTATTTAATAGTTCTTACTTTTAGCATAAAAAGTACTTACATTTGTCTTTCGATCTAGAAATAATATATTGTAATTTATATTTTCACTTTTTTTATACGTAAATATTTCAACTTGTTTAGGAAAGGTAAATCCAACTCAGTGCGAAGCAATCACTATGGTTGCTGCTCAGGTTATGGGAAACCATGTTGCTGTTTCTATTGGAGGTTCAAACGGGCACTTTGAGCTCAACGTGTTTAAACCAGTAATGGTAGCCAATGTTTTGAGATCCATCAGGCTGCTTGGAGATTCTTGTAAATCATTTACAGAGAACTGCGTAATCGGCATTAAAGCTAATACTGAAAGAATTGACAAATTGCTGCACGAATCTCTCATGTTGGTTACAGCCCTTAATCCACACATTGGTTATGATAAGGTGAGAATTATTTATTATTAATTAATATTATGTCATTTAAATCATCTATTGATTATTAATTGTTTCAAGAGATTAATTATTATTTTTTAAAGTTAAATAAAAGAATGTTTTCTTTTCTTTGTGTGTGTTCTGTAAAAAGAGTGAATTTAACTAATTAAATATTTCTGCATCCTTTCTATTGAATATTTTTTGTAGAATTGGTCATAGATAATAATTAATTTAACTATGTGAAGTTTAATAAGGAATAAAACAAGTTCTAAAAAGTAAAAACTAAGTGTAGGTTATTTATCAAAAAATAATTTTCCAATGAGATAAAGTACAAAGTATACTTCTCTGATAAAAATTAGATCCAGCCATTTTATATCACACAAGTGATATAATTATAATTTTATTCAAATAAATTTGTCAATTTACAGAAATTTAAACATTGTCAAGTGATTTTTTTTTTTTTTTATGACCCTATCCTTGTCATTTCTGACATACAGCGGGGCGTTATATACAGGTAACCAACCTAATCTAACTATGGTGGGGGGGTCACGTTTTCATTTCTTGGGGCTACCAAAAAATAAACGTCTGATAGGTCTGATGAAGATCTTGTATAAACGTGTTTTGCTTGTGTCAAAAATCATGTGATTTTTCATTTCCTTTTGAAGACCAAAATAACACTACCACTAAAATAGCTGCTACAGTTGTTTGAATCTCTTCTCTGACTTCATTAAATTAGTGATAAATACTTCAGACTTAATTTTTCCCCATTTTCTTTTTGATTTGTCTTTACAGATTTCAAAAATGAAATAAGTAACATTTCTGTAAAAATTCTTGATTTCATTTTAACACTGTCTTTCTGCTTTAAAACCCCTATCCGAATGACTTATGCTTTATATATCTTTATTTACATTCTTGCCAAGAAAAAATGGAAATTAGCCAAGCAGTTATTTTTTATCAATGTCTTATTTTTTCTCTTTTGATTTCTGTGTATTTTCATGCAATTTTTCAGATTAATCCTGTATTTTATGCATTTTTGTTTATATTTTTATTAAGAAATAACAAATAAAATGTAAGGTTAACCCAAAATTTTATTTTTTCCTAATTTACTTTTTTAAATAATATATTTCTTAGTATCGACATCCATTATTCATTTATTTATATTTATTGTTAAAATAATTTTTGTTTCAGGCTGCTCAAATTGCTAAAACTGCCCATAAAGACAAGTCAACTCTAAAGGAAACAGCAATAAAACTTAAAATTCTCACTGCTGAGGAGTTTGATAAATACGTTAAACCTGAGGAAATGCTTGGACCAAAATAATTTTATGATTGTTTATCTGCTTTGATATTATTTCCAAATACAGTCTGATTTATTGTTGATAGGTGTTAAATTAATGAGGTGAAGTGTAAGTTATGTAAATATTATATCCATATTTTGTAGATATGTGTATGTACTCACTTGTGAAGTCATAAATTTCAATTGTATCTAAAAACGAATTATTTGTTTTTTATTGTTATCAGTATTTTATAACTAAAATAAATTATACAACAATTGTTATTTTTATTACAATATTTGTTATTTTGTTTTATGTCCTTTATTACCTGTTGTACATTTTTATTGTTGGTAGCTGTTTAAGTTTTTCCTCCAAAAATATAGGGGAAGGTTTTTATTATTTCAAATCAGTTACTCTTCTACAATTCATAATGGGAGGTGTAACTGCACAAAATGATCTGATAAGTCCAACCAAATTTTTATTATTTTTTTTTTATCAAACAAATTTATTCTTATATATGACAAAATGTTTGTTTATTTTAATATGCTTATTAGGAACCACCAACAAGATTTAAAATATGTTTTACTTCATAAAGGTGATGCAATGTATATACTAGTATGAATGTAAAAAGGCATTAGGCTTTGTAAAATGTTATTAAAAAGATGAAAAGGTTTTGTAGGTATTTCTAATTCCATATTTGAGACCGAATGTAAAACATGGAATCTGACAATAATTGTAATAGAACTTTTCGGTATAAACTAAATCTTGAGGGCTGATTTAATATATTTTGTACCAAATGTTGGAAAATTTGTATTTTAAAAAGAATAATGTTGATATTAAGGCATGGTAAATGTTCTTGGACTGGTTGGTTGCTGCACCGAAATCAAAACAACTGGCAGAGGCTTATCCAGTTGGTCATGACCCAAAAGTGGTTTGTGAAAATGACTTCTGGTTAACTAATATTGTAATTTTTTTTCATTTTCCTGTTACTGTATTTTATGACTGGTTATCTCAATAATTGTCTGGACACATTTATACCTGTGGAAACTAATGCACTGTACAAACTTTTAAATAATGTTGAAATCACTTTATAGTTGATAGTTTCAGACTTGTGTTTTTTCAAATAAAAGTTTGCAAATATGGAACAATTGCTATTTGATAAAGTTATTGTTGTAACACTATTTCTTGATGTCTAATGTCTACCAGCTATGATACTGAACAAAATTATATAGGTTATTTCTTATATTAGAGGGTTAATAACCTTAATTATGTTTGTGTAGCTATTATTTGGCCTGACAAGTTTCCCCTGTTTTTTACAAAAGCAATGAGAAATGAAGAAATATTTTTTTGTATTTTTCCATGAGATTCAAACTGAAGATGCTTTGTCTGAAGTTTTTCTAGTGATTGTTCCATTTATTTTTCCTCATAAATTTTGGATAATATTCAATTAATCTGATGGTCTATCATTTATTCAATATGTGTTAATTCTAAGAATATATTATGAATCTTCATTAGTATCAAATATTTAAAATGATATAATACTAAAACAACTATTACATTAAATTTAGATGGGTTAAAAAAAAAAAATGAAATTAATATTTTCTGCTTTAAGTAAATTCTGCATTGTTTTTAGCTTCTCCAATTAAGTTCAGTAAGTTATGTATTCTTGACATTTACACTGAAATTAATAGTTACTTTTTATTATATATTTATCACCATTTGATAAATTAGCTCTAGAATTGCTCAACCTGTCTGTATATGCAGCTATGTCCATGCACAGGTATGCTGCATTTGAGTGGTGGAATCCTATTTTATTTGATAGAATTCAAACTAGCATTAGAAGATAAAGGTTATAGACTAAACAGCAATAAATCAAACCAATTTGAAATGGAAACAGGAGTAAAACAAGGGAACAGTTTAGGCCCTTTACTATTTGTAATATTAATGGATAGAATAATATCGGAAGCTTAACAAAGGGGACCAAAACTGCAAGTAGGAAATTGGAAAATACGTCCCATATATATCCAGAATTAAGGATTTGCCAATGATATTCTTATTGCTGAAAACAGAGGAGCCTTGCAAGAAGCACTATAAGCATGAGAGGAAGTTCTGAGTCCGGAAAGGAATGACCATTAACCCAACCAAATATAAGTATATGGTCGTGTCTAAAAGTAACTAGGTAATGTAATTTGTAGAGGCTCAAATCAGGAACATGCTGATGTGTACTAATATATTGAAGTCAAAATTACTAATTATGGGAAGTTGCATTCTGAGATTAACCAGCCCATAGGAAATGCAACAAATTTGTACCACCAACCATGGTTAGAATAGGTTGGTCAACTATAGGTAACCAGGCAAACATCACCTTCAACGCGGATTGCGTTAAAAAAAAAAAAATTCAAAACCCGTACATAAGCCCACAGAAATGAAATTTTTAAGGAAAACTCTCTAAAACTAGAGTTGACTTGATGAGAAATATAAGAATTAGACAAGGAAAAGGGTAGGAAATGCTTAGGGAAAATACACATTGAAAAGAATAGGCCTAGTTCTAAGAGAATGCTGATCAATAGACCCCCAAAACGTATTTGGGAGGCAAAGACTGAGGAATAAGCGGGAGGATCTAGCACGAAACAGAAGAATCACTTTTAATGAAGTCAGGAAGTTTTTAAGAAATGGATCCTGGCTACCCTGATACTGTAAGGTATGTGAATAGGTTAATGAAGAAGGAATCCTATTTTTTGTTTTTTTAATTGGTACAAGTTAATCATTGTTCAATTTCAGTATTGTTTGTTTGTATTAGATAAAATAATTTTGTGACTGCAACTGTGTGTTTTTAAATAATTATTAAGTTTAATAATTAGGGTATTCAAAATAAATAAGAAAGAATACAAAAAAGTCATGACTTACATCTATATTTAAAAAAAAAAAAACAGATTTTCTGAGTTCGTTTTTATGGTAAAAAGTATGTTTTCTACAATTACAATAAAAAAAAAAAATTCTCCTTAGATTAAAGTTTCAAAAATCAGTTCAATTTAATGGTGTTTTTGCCTTTATTGCTGTTTATAGACAACTGGTTAAAAGAGTAATTTGCCTAATATGCCTATTGAATATGGATTACAATAAAAATTTGGTCTCTGTTGACAATGCAAGATTATAGCTGAACATATATAATCTATACAATACAAATGTAATACCTAAGAACAATACAAAATAATTCTCAACAAATTAGCAAATTAATTAATGAATTTGCATGTTCATTAATAAATTAAGAAGGAACCAAAATTATATGCGACAAAAAGCAAACTTCTTTTGATTAGCAGCAGTTTCAGCCTCCAGGAATAAAATATAAGAAGGAGCCAGTATTAAATTTTATCTAGTAGCAGAAATTGTTTTAAAATAAGTCTGATTGATACCAAAATTGAGAATTAATTCATAAACACCTTTTTCCCCTCACAGTTAAATTTCAGAAAAATAGCTTAATATTTATGTATTTAGCTTACATGTAGCCAAAAATTGCTATCTTAGTCTTAACTAAGTCCACATACAAGGGCATGCTTGTCATGTCGGGGCAGCCATGGTCGTTCTGGTTGTGGCATTTCACCAGGGAAAAGACAAATAAAATCAAAATTTTAAGAAAATTATATATAATTATAGCAGTGCTTAATTTATTCAGTTATTAAAATTATATCCTTGAAAAAAAATTAAATTTTATTGAATTAATAATTTTTTTTTTACTCCCAGGAAGGACCCTCTCTACTCTTCACTGAGCACATGCTTGTCCACATATGAAATAAAAAACTAACCGACATTTTTGTGATATTTATTTTTCAATTTTTATATTAATTTACATATCAATTTTTTTAATTAATATTTAGTTTGTAACATAAATCCAAGGCATATCATTGTGATAGAGTACTACTTATTATAAATAAAGATTTGGGTTTTTGTTGTGAAATGAAAAGTTCATTGGTATAACTTATAAAACAAAACAAAAGTGGGTTGGTTCCGTATCGGTTAAGTGGGTTCAATCATCACAAATATACTTGTACACCTTATTTTTAAGACATAATTTGTGTTTTGATTGTAAAGAATAAAGAGCCTGATGGATCTGGAAGCATCAATTCGTAGAGCTATTTCCAGATCAAAGGGAATGTGCCTCATCAATTTCCTTCTGAAATACAGCTAGGGAGTTGGGGAAAAACTGATTAGTCAGCTTATTGGTAGAAGAACTAGTCTGTTTCCTGTTTTGATAATGTAATTGGCCGAGCATATTATTGTTTTTTTAATGAATAAATAAGATATTCAATAAATCCATGGATAGACAATGGTTTTTTGAGATTCTCTCAAAACTAAATATAAGTTTCTATATTTAAAAAACATAAAGAATGTTTTTTTTAGCAATTTTTACACCTTTGTATAATCTCAGAACTAGAACAATTTGATCATACAGATCTCTATAGTTCAGAGTAGAATTAACTCTTATTATAATGCACAGGTTGATGGCAGCAGTTGAGCTGAAATACTAAGTGTGGTGAGTTTTATTAGAAACATGCCTTGAAGGTTACTCATTTCTAAATGAGATGAAATCCACTATTAAAGATTTGTTTTATTTTTAACTTTCCACTCTGTGGCAGTAGCCTAGGAAAATAGAGTAAACTCAGGCAGTGGACAAATTAATATTTATTAAAATGGAAAAAAAGAAAAGTGGTTTATATATCTGTAATTTAGTGGAGATTTCAAAAATTCCTGAGCCCCATACTTCAAATTTATTTGAAATAGTTATTTAAGAGATATAAAATCTTGACTGAGTATACCACAAATGTAATGCTAGAATTAATTCAGAACTTAGTATTTGAAAATATCTCATCTAAAATTAAGCCAAAGAAGTAACCAACTATTTGTTTAATATATTCTAAGTTACACTTTATCTAGTTTAAAATCTAATCCATTTAAAACTATAATTATTTGTGGAAATATGAGTTATAGTTCTTGAAATCATAAAGATATAACTACCCTTAAAAACAATAGATTGAATTAAAAGAAAAGTAGTGACATGGCAAAATTTAAAACTGAATTATGAATGAACAATACAACAAAATTTGTTAGAAATATAAATACACCAACACAAAATAAGAATTAAAATATTAAAACTTAGTTTGCATCCTCATTATTTAAACTTAGATGATTTTCTGAAATGAATTTTGTTTAATTTTAAATGAAGTCAACATGAACAATATAGTTACTTTAACTCTATAAAATTTAACCAGTATTTAAGTACCTACACATCAAAATTTCCATCAGATGGTTTGATTTAGCAAAGTTTGTCACAAAAGAATAATAGTAAAACTACACTGAAAAATGCAATAGAAATATTTAATCAACAAATCATCACTTTCTTACTCTGAAACAGAAAAGAACTCAACAATGCGACGATCAGTTTCAGAAATGGAGAGGTAATTTTTAGTAATTAACTGAACTGAAGTAGACAGGGACTGAGTGCTCAAAATGATAATGTTGATAATCTATAGGAAGCTTGCTGCAGAGAAAATAATAAGATATAAATGTAAATCAGAGGTTCCTATTGAATGAGGAATATTTTTAAGCAACAAACTTAATGAGTTTTAATGTGAATGAGGCTTCTTGTAGAAAGGGGGAGTAGTTTTCATTTTATGGAACACCACCACAGAAATAAAAGTAGACTCCCAGGCTGGATTCAAAATGGTGCCACTACAGTTCCGAGGCTGTAAAGTTCCACCCCTCAACTTCCATGGCAATAAGACGCCTGGCAGAATGGGTCCTCTTCAATTATTGGATGTCGCTTATCCTCAGTGGACATGAGCAAGGTAATCTATGAAAACAGGGTTATACCAGATAACCGAGAACAAATTTCCTGAAATTGTAAAGATGGATAACTGAGTTTCATGAAAGTATAAGGATGGAAAGATAAAGTAGAAGCAGTATACTTCTCTATAGTATGAAGAGGACACACATCTGAGAAGCTCCCAGAATTAGATAGTGGTGGTTTAGCAGAAAGAGAAAATAAGGATGTGGCTAGACAGAAGTAGTTACCAGGAGAGCTAGACAAGATGGATAGGGAAGACAAGGTGCAACCCCAACATTAAGGTGCGCATCCATGCCTCAGCCATCCCTTATAAATATGAATGAAATGAAATGAATAACCTCTTTGTTCCTATAATTAAAGGCTTCCCACATAATTAAAAAAAAAAAAGGACTGAATAAAGTTGTACATTTTAGGCAGCTTAATGTATTATGAGTATGTAGGGTCTTGCTTAGCTTCCAATTAATAAAATCTTTTTAAAAGTAAAAAGTATATTTTGGATAAACACACTTAAATAGAACTAATAACGCTCTTAATCATAATCCACTTTTTCAACTTTACACATTAAAAAAGGTCCAGATATTTAACAAAACTGACTAATTAAAAAAAATTTAAACTTGTTTCTAGTTGTTATTTATAATATTACTAGTTTTATAGTATAACAGTTTTATAACAAACATTTTCATAAAATATTTGATTTATTAATGGATTTCACATGTAAGTTATATACATCACATAATATAAACTTTTACATACAAAAAGTTCTATTATTTATATAAAATAAATACAATGCTAGATAAAAAGATTATTTACAATATGCTTATGATTAATCAAAATGTCACTTTAACAATATTAAAATTTAATGTTCAGGATAACAATTGTAATTTTCAAGTGTTTCCTCTTGATTACTCTATGGTTGCAGCATCGTATAACTTTGTGCTAGATTTCTCTAAAAAAAAAAAAAGAAGAAGTATTACCAATCAGTTACTCATAAACTACATGATATGTAATATGAAATTTATTTTTATTATTGTGAAAAATAACCAGCAGTTTGTTCAACAATAAAAGAGGAATCATTAATGCTTAACTCCATTCAACAAAACGTTGTCGAGGGAAATGGATGAAACACAATATCCGACCTCAGTACTTTGTATGGACTATGGTAAACATACAAGAAGTCCTTACTCCTAAGAGCTTAATATATCTGAGAAGGATGGAAGGGGAAAAAACTAATAGTTCCTTTTTTTCTATTTTTTGCTTATATCTTAGAAGTTATGAGTCCCAAGTGATAAGATCTTTCTGTAATAAATTGAATCTGGCAAAATTTGTCATAAGAATGATTTTATTAATTATTTTGCGAATCGCCAATATAATTATGTTCATAATTCACTGGTTTAAAAAAAAAATTGTTGGCTTTGTGTTTTTTGCCTTATTCATGAGAATGAAAGTTGAAGCTAAATTTTATATATATAAATAATTAACCGTATAATTTCAAATATGAATAAGATTGTCTGGGTTTGCAGTCAAAAAGAACAAAAATAGTTAACAATTATTATGACATTTCGCCCCACTTTGTAGAGCTTCATCAGGGCTGTTCAAGTTGATAGCTTTACAGACTTTGACCTGTAAAATAAATATATAATAACTTCAAGTTTATAGCTTTACATACTTTGGTCATTAGGAATTTTCAGGTAGAACCCAGAATTGATAATTAATTGAGGTTTGTTAATCTTTATTGTTATTTAAGAACCGCAATAACAATTTTGGCCATAAACTATTAGGTCTATATTCTAATAGCAACAGTGGTTGTGTGTGAAAACTCTATAGCCGTGTCTGCAATGAGGATGTTTGGGTCATTCTGTGCTTGAAAGATTCTGATTAATCTCATAAGCTCCTGGTTCTGAAGCTCATGGGTGGAAAAAATAAAGGTTTTGTGTTTCCATGTCCGGGCTCGATGAAAATTATGCTCTAGTAACTATATGTTTTGGTCATCAACATAACTGTTAGGTCTATGTTCTAATAGTAACAGCGGTGATATGCGAAAACTCCATAGCCATGTCTACAGTCAGGACCTTTTCATCATTCTGTGCTTGAAGAATTGTGATCCTACGTCGCTGTAATGTGACCTTCAGCATATTTATCAGCTGCCTTTTGTTGTGGACATACGATAGGAATTCTTCCTACTTCAAATTATTACTAAATGCCTACACAGGCAATTATACTTCTATTGTATCATTATATAATTTTTACAATATAGAATAGAATATTGACACATGTACTTAGATTAATGGTAATTTATGAAGAAATTGGGGTAGAGTGATTCTAGAGTCGACATCAATGGGAACAAAACTTTTATTATTAACACATTAATTTAATATATGATTCAAAATTTCAGCTGCTATGCAATATTTTTGATACACATAGCAACACTTAAGAAATGCTTTCCTGCATCCACATTTGTTAGTGGGCAATTCTTTGTGCAACAGCAGAATATCATGTTTAATAAGTCATCAAATTCAGCCTGCTACTAACTGTGGACCGGGACTAGAAATTGATTAGTGGTTAGCTTTGACTCATACATCTGAGGAGGCAGACATGTCGCAACCACATCAAAATACATTTTTTTTTCAGCTTCCTCTATTTCATCCTTGATAAACCAAGGATCTAAGAAAACTGCAGAAGCTCTCTGGACATCTGAAGACTACGAATATACTATGATGAATACAATCTGACTTTTCTAAAAGGCTACTAAGGTGGCGTCACACTCACTGAAGGCCTGTAATGTCTCACATCCTATGCAAGGAAAAATTAAAGGTTTTGTGCAATATGTTTTTGTCATCTATATAACTATTAGGTCTATGATTTGCATTCTTCTGTACTTGAAGCATTCTTGAATCAAGATGAGAAATTGGACTTCCAAACAATTTTGTTCTTACTGGAAGATTGCTGATTGACCAAGTATAATAATAAATGGAATGTTTGTGTAATTTTCTAAACTGTTTGCCCACCAACTGTCAAAAACTATTAACAATTGTCTGAGGTTTTAGAAATTAGAAAAATCACCTAGTAAATAGAATAAAAATCGAGTCTTGGAACACCCTGTGTACTGTACCCAAACATAACATTCAGATCTTGATAAAACAATTATTCTCAATGATATAGTTTAAGAAATGTTCATATTACTGTAAACTATCACCGTGAAGTATAAACTTAAAACGAATACTGTGGATTAATAAAATATTTCAAATAAAAATGATAAAGTAGAGTCACAATCAATTCAATCGTCTGTAAACGTAAAAGTTAAAGTATGAAACAAAAAATTAAGTAATAATAAAGTTTGAAAAAGACTTACGGTTCCCTTTCAACATCTTCTGACACACAATTGTCAATTCTTCTCCTCGATTTATTTCCTTTTCCTGATTCCCAATATTTTCTATACAAGTTATACAGCTGCATGGCAGCTTGAGCATCTTGAACAGAACTATGTTCACCTTCTTGAATAGTAGTTTGTAAATATTCAGCAGCTAAACTTTTTAAAGATGGAGTTCTCTTATTTTTTTTGCAAAAAAACTTTGCAGTATCTCTCATTGCATACCTAGGGTGTGTCAAAAAAAGTACTGCAAGGTCATTTTTCAATGCATGACCAACCAATATTCTAGTTTTCAATATATCTGCAACTTCTTTCTGAACAGTGTCAAACTCTTCAGCAGTCTTTAAGTCTTCAGGCCTTATACCACTTACTTGTGTTCTATAGTCAACAACCGTTTCTCTAGGTTTCACATACTTGTCATATATACAGTCACCATAACTGTTAACTAAAGATACTCTGGCTAGCATATTTCCTTCCCCATCATCCCCTATGCCAACCATTTCACAATCCATAGCAACAGCTTTTGTGATTTTCTTGCCTCTCCGATTTCTAGCATTAGGTTTGAGTGTAGGATCATTGCTTTTGTTCACATTATTGTTCTGCACCTTCAAGCTCATCCCCTTACTTTCAAGAAACTTCTTCCAGTTGTCTGTACCAGTACACTTTTTGTGTGTTATATTGGAAAACTTTACAGATACATCATTCGATTCTTTAGACACTTTATTTTTAACAGCCAACTTCGATTTAGAAACAGTAATAGCAGATTTTTTAAATTTCTGTTTCTTATTTAATTTATTGGATGTACCTTCGCAATTCACCTGGGACTTCATAAGGAATATAAAATCAAAAATAGATTAAAAACATAACTAATTACAGTAACGTTAACATATAAAATCAACCAGCTATAATCTATAATAAAAAGACCGCGCAAATCATTGACATAGAAAGTGAAACCTCATGAAAACATCGAATTCCAGAAACGTGACCTAAAACAGTGTATAACCTAGTAAACAAACTATTTAAGCTCCATAGAGAAACGAACCATAGTGATAGGATAGTTTTAATAGTAAGCCGTTCGGAAATATATATGAATATCAGTATTTAAATATGTCACTACGTTAACATAATGAATGAACAGAACATTAAGATATAGTATTACATTAAGATATATTAGAGTTGTCGATATCACCTCACTATTTCTACTGAATTGGTACATAATTACACATGTTTCAACATTTATTATTTTCTCATAAATTTTGTTTGAAGGATTACCTTTTTTGTGTTATAATCTCCTCTTGTAATATTGTATCATGTCTTACAACGACCAACCTACTCGCTATAATTGTCAGTTTTAAAAGTCAAATAAGGACTAAGTTACCATAGGAGTGGCGGGTTTCACGCCGTTCTCAAATTTCAGACGCTTTTTAAAAATTCCTTGATTACACAATCTTAAAGTCTCCTCTTCCCGTTTTAAGCAAGTATTTCTTAAGTAACTGAAGAGCGCCATCCCCTGGTGGTCTTAGTGCGGCGGGGAAGGATTGCCTTTTTTAAGCGTTACGATCTCTTGTGAGATTGCGACATGTTGTACATCGACCAACCTACTCGTTATAATCATCTGTATGAAAAGTCAGATAAGTAAGGCTATCGTGGAGGGTTTCAGCTATACATATAGCATACCTCCTATATGTACGTACCAAATACCCATTAAAATCTTTACAGAAGGGTACGAAAAAAAAAAAAAAAAAAAAGGGTTTCAGCCGCTTTCCAATGAAAATGATCTAAAGGAAACGTTAATTATTGTGTGGAACAAAATCGGACTGTAGATGGTTATTAGATTAATTAAATCAATGGCTAAAAATTAAAAATGTGAAATTAAACACAAAGGTTTACAGGCCAAGAATTTCATACTACTAATGAATTAATTTAACTTAGAATTATTATTTTTTTTGTTATATTGTTTTGAGTAGTGCTAAGAGTTTAGAATTCCTATATAAAATGTAATTTGTTTGTTGATTTAGAAACTTAAATAATTATAGATAGCAAAACGATCTTCGGGTAGAGTGGAAAATGCGAAACTGCCTTTACAGGAAATTTATAGATGGTTAAAAAAAAGACTTCATTAGTGAATGGCAGGATAGGTATGCCTGGGAATCAAGTTTGAAAGGTAAAGATCATTTCACAATCCAACCTAACATCTCTCCACGCCCATGGTTCTCTAACACTTGTGTCAAGCTAAATAGAAAAGATTTAGTGTTACTTACAAGATTAAGAATTAACCATGTTCGTACAAATCGCGGCTTGACATTAACTAAAGTTAAAAATAATGATAAATGTCCGACATGCAACTCTATCGAGGACCCATTACATATTATGCTAAATTGCAGTATATATGACAAATACAGGATTAAATATCCCCTCATCCAAAACAATAGCGATTTCCTCCGAGGGTTGGCAGATCTAGATAGGGCTACTGTTCAGGCGTTGTGCAAATTTATAGCAGAATCCAAAGTAGATTTTTAAAATTAAATAAATAATAACAATTTACATCCTCATCTCCATTCTTTTATTATATAACAACAGGGGCAGTGTAGGACTCCAATGGGAGTCTTGGGCCGACGTAAGAAAAGAAAAAAAAACTTAAATAATTTACATTTCATGAATTTTAAATTTAAAAGTTCACAACAAATTATTGGAACTTCGGTGAAATTATTTATATTTTTTTTATATCTAACTTCTGTAGACAATAATTAAAGAAATCTGTAGACATGCTTTTATAGATGGGAACTTAAATGCATCTGGACAATAGTGTGGTTCTGTCTAAAACATGTTCTCAAGTAAAACTCAGGAAAACAGAACAGGAAAATGTTCTCTGGTGATTTCAAAGAATGTGAAAAAGAAACTTAAAGGGGATTAAAATTATTATTTTCATATAAATAAGAAGATACTTTCTGTGTAGTCAGGATACCATTTTAGCTATAACCACCATTAATAGTTCTTGTGAGTCAATTTCTAAAGTGAAACACTATAACCAAAAGAAAGAATATGATATCTCAACAAAATCTGATTTTGTTGCTTTTTATAAACACAGGAGCAATTTATCTCCATGACAATGCCATTTTTCATTTAAGAATAAGGGTAAGAGGAAAGAAAAGATGGTGTCACCAGTTGTATTGATTAGGTATGTGATGTGCAAAGGCATGGATATTTTAAAATGTGGTATCAGATAAGAAGACAAACAGAATTTTAGCCATTTCTATTCCTAAATGCTACTAAAATTGGATGTAACCGCTCATGGACTAGAAATAAATGTATACTATGAAAAAAATCGTGAGAGCTGATCCAGTTTATCTAAAAGGTTATCAATCTGATTTGACAATATTGGCCATATTATTATAGGGGATAAGGGTAATGGGAGAAAAAAAAAACACCAACAATTCATAAGTGCAAAAAGTGTGAGATACCCCTGTACCCATACTGCTTTGTAAAAGGTTTGAACTTTTTTGGTTTATAGTGTACATAATTATTATATGTATAATTTTAATGTAGTTAATCAGTCTTCAAATCATGCAAAAATTAAAAATTATTTTGACACAGCATACGGCTTTTATACTTGAACCCTTATCTCCCAGTGGTACATTTAAATATCATTTCTAAAAATACGGTTTCTCATGGACAATAATTTTAAATTTTCTGAACATATTTTTTACACAAATTAATGTAGAAAAAGAAGATAATCGAATGTTTATTCTTGGGTAAAAATAGGTTAAGAAAACAAAACACTAAATATAAAAAAATCTTTATTATTATTACAATTCATAATACATTGAAGGTAATATTGTTTGTTGATTTATTTATTTTAAAAAAATATATACATGTATTTTCATGGTAGTATACCAGCAACTTTCTAGGGCTTACGACTAGAATTATAAAAAATTCATTTATTTGTGATATAATTACCTATCGAAAGTTTAATAACGTTGGCAATGTTGCTATAAATACATATATACATTATATTCACATGTAACATAAGATAAATAAGGAGAACATCATGTATCAAGAGGAGCTACTCCGAGAAGTTGAGCTTCTGTTTGCGCTTGCTTTCTAGAAACTTTTGCGTAACGCCTGGCTGCTCTTTCTTCATCATCCTCAACAAGTTCAGCCATTCTCTCCTTGTATCTATATTAACAAGTATTTAAATTGAATTGTGATATCTAGTATAAATAATACTTCACTTGAGTATATAAAATAACCAATAAAACAGAAGAGATGCTTCTTTAATTTGTTAACAAATCATGCCCAGTTAAATAAATCTAACAAATGTAGAAACAATATACTAATATAATATTTATAATAAAAAAGGAAACTCAGATTACCAATATGATCAAAGATGTTGACATAATATCTTTCTCCACTGAATCTAATAGAAAATCAAATCAACTATAATGAATAGGAGATGGTTGGGGGCATGGTCAGTGAAGAAAAGGAATAAGTAAAAATTTATATATTAGTGCCAACGTTTGAGCCAGAATTTAAAGCCTTCATTAGAGCTTACAACACTATTTACTTATCTATAATGTTAGTTATTTTCAAATTATTCTGTATATCCTTTTATTCATTGGTTGTTATCTTGTTTTTTGTTCTTAGCCATGATGAGGGCTTGAAATTCTGGCCGAAACGTTGGCACTAATAAATAAGTTTATACTTATTTATGTTCTTCTTTGATTGCACTCCCAACCATCTTCTTCTCATTATGTATTCCAACGTCAACTATTAACTCATTATTACAAATCAACGACAAATGATCTAACACTATGCATCAATATATATCTTTATCTACCTCTGTTGTATCATTAGTTCATTACTAAATTGTTATCAATATATTTGGTGTATTCACTCATATTACTGGAGTGTTGGAGTGAGAGGCAAACAGAAGAGGTCTCCAGATCAATGAGAAAAAGACAGACTACATGAAGAGCACCCAAAGGAGCACTAGTCACCGAAAAGAATGAACTATGCAAGGAGATAGAAACCAGAATAGCAACAGGAAATCGCTGCTTTTTTGCAGATCATTAAGTTTTGAAGTTAAAGATCTTTCTTCAAGTGCTAAGGTCATCGCTTACAAGACTATTATCCACCCAACAGGCACCTATGGCAGCGAGACATGAGTCCTGACAAAGGAGATGGCGAAACGATTATGCACACTAGAAAGAAAGATATTCAGAAAATTATATATGGACAAATCTACTCTGATAGAGAGTGGAAAATTAGAAAAAAAGAAGATTTAAGAGCATTATATGGTCAGCCAGACATAGTAAGTTTAATAAAAAAGGGAAGGCTGAGATGGCTCAAGCATGTGAAGTGTATGAAGGAGGAGCGTCTGTTAAGGAATCTGCTTCTTGAAAAGCCGGGTGGTACGAATGCGTGGACGTCCCAGAATGAGGTGGCTGAAGGATGTTGAGGCAGACCTGCGCCAACTTGGGGTTAGAAGATGGAGATAGACTAACCTGGCATGCAATCTGTGATGAGGCCCATGCCCTTCAAGGGCAGTAGTGCCAAATAGTATAGTATTCGCTCATATGATTTTCCTTATCTCTAAGTCCAATAAAAGCCATTGCTGCTATTTGAAAATATTAGCATAATCTTTATTTTTTACTTTAGCTTATTACAAAATTTAATTATCTTTCAAGAAAATATTAGGAATATTCTAGATGTATGTTTTTTTAAATTTATTGTAAACAATTGTAAAAAGTGAACTGGTTTCCAAGAGAACGTGAGAAAAATTCTTTTAAAACACAGATAGTCCCCGTTTTACATCGTCTCATTATAGGATGTTTCGGAGTTAAATCGTTTACCAATTTATACCACATAGGCATAACTGGTTGAATATTTTGCCACCAACTTAAGCATAAAATGTTATCAACATTTCTCCAATCCTCAAAAATCTTAATGATTCTTCTTTATGTCATATTAATAAATGTATTTATTTGTAAGTGAATTGAAATTTGTAATGTTATTAAAATTGTAAATTGTAAAAAGATTTTAGGTTTCAATTTGATGCATAGGTTTAAATAACAGGTAAGCAAGGGCGCCATCTAGGAGAACAAGGGCAATCAGCCCTGTTAGGGAAAATCGCTCGAAGTTAAAACCTCAGAATGCAACCAACAACCGACCCCACTCTGTTACCAGTGCTAGGCGGAAGATGTCTATGTAACCAGGACAAGTGTGGCAATGGGGGCACCCAGTGTGGAGGCTGGCCCATCTCAACAAGCTGAACAGGTGACATATGTCCATCTTGTATTCCTGCCACTCATCTCAAGTAAGACAGCATTTTACATCATACTTCATTAATCATTATCAACATCTCATCTCAGCATGAGTTCATTTTTGAAACCCCACGGCCGCCACAGAAATTATAAATTTTCAGTTATAGTTTAATTGGAATCAATTCATAATATTTTTGAGACTCAATAGATATATTTCGTAACAAAGATAAAAAGAAACCAAAATACTAACACTTGACTGTCAGGATTGTTTTCTTCATTTCTACAAACTTCTAAACGTTTTTCCAGGTTTTTTATAACTTCTCTGGGAGGAGGTTCATTTATTTTGCAGGATGACCTTATTTCTGAAACAATATTAGAAAATATTTAACATAATTTCTAAGTAATAAGCTGAAGATATTAAATTTAAAACATAAAATGAAGTTTCAAAAACATTTAATATATACTAAATTAAACAAATAATGGCAACTCCTTCTCTATAACTGGAAAAGTTTTCAATCTGATGCTAAGAGTGGTGAAGATGTAATTAATATTATTTGTTAATCTAATAATTACTATTAAAAAATTGCAGAATTAATGGTTGTTGAGTAGATTTAATATAGTCATGGATTTAACATAATCCAGGAGTTGCCAATATAAGTGTAAAAAAAAAAATTCTGTTCTCATCTAGTCGTGAAGTAAATCAGTTCTGTGTTAGTTCCATTCTTGAGGCAAAATTAAAAGAAAGAAAGAGTGAGGAAGAAAATGTATATGATGTAATAAAAATTCAAGCAGATATATAAAGGTAAGGAGATAAACAAAGGAAAAATATAGGATAATAAAATAGAAATAATATAGAGTGATTCTCACATGAATGCTGGAATAAAAATGAGGATTAGGATGGAAAGATAATGACGGGATTAAGTAGAGTAGGAGCATCGCAACAGAAATTTGTACCTAGTAGGTATAATTCATGTATAAGCCAATAATAATGTAATATGAATGTAACAGAATATATAAATAAGAATTATTCTGTTTTCTTCACCTTTACACACAAATTTACCTATATTGTATTAGACTAAATATTTACTCATCCTCTTGCCATCCATGAAAGCCTTACTTATCATGACTTTAAAACAGACACTTAATCAGTAAGTAGCATTGTTCGATGTATGAGAAGTCACAATCTCTCAAGAGGAGATCATAACACGAATAATTGCAGAAGGGAACAATTACATTCTACTATGATAACAGTAATTTTAATAAGACTAGTCTAAGGTGAGGGTATTCTAAGTTCAGAATAAAGTTTACCTTACCCAAGAACTGGTCCTAAATTACTCATAAAGTCTGCAGTGATACGTGTTAAAAGAGAATTTTATTTTTAAATAGTGAAAATGCTTAGCTGTTGCTTATTTATTGCTGTTATTTATTACTGAAATAAATATGTTTATTTCAGTCACAACTTAATGTGGTGCCAAAAATGAACAGAATTAAACATAAATCATTCAAAATGAATGGCAAATAAGAAAAAAAAGATTATAGGAAGATGGTTCAGGTAGCGATCAATAAAGGTACATTTCATCCCACTTCGCAAGGCTAAGATCAGAGATAAATGAAAATCTCACACATTTGCATGTACAATATTAGACAAGATATTAGATGATCCTGTCAGTTTACTTATACATATACATACTATAGAAAATCTAACACTTTCTGATGGTTAGTGAAGTAGTGGGGAAGCCTATACCTGCCTAACCTTTTGCTAATCTTTAGTCCTTTTCCATCAGGATCAGGTATAGCCCTTTCCGTTTATCTATTATTTTTATTTCCTTTTCACTTGTTACTGTACCTTACTTTTGTGACATTTACTTCACCCATCTGTTTACCATTTACACCTACCTTTTTACCACATTTCTTACTATTTCTAATAAGTATTGTTCTACAATTTATTACTCTAGTTCTTTACTTACGATGGAATCACACTTGGCTATATTTATTAGTAATTAGCTTTCTATCCACCTATATTTATACTTCCTTAAATTATGCTTATTATTATTTTTTTATTTAATACATTTTTTTTCTTCATATTTTCTTTGGATATATATATTTATTCTAGTATTCTGTCACTTCTTACAATGTTTTTATCTTGTTTTCATTTAGCCTTGACGAAGCCCAGCAAAGTAGGATAAAATGTTGGTTAACCTCTATTGACCGCCACCCGGGCTATCTTCCCAAAATCTTCTTTAAACGGTCAACTATCTTCTTCCAAATAAAAGTTATAAAAACGATATTGATGCATAAAAAAGTAGTCATTTTCATCAATGATAAATATTGTAATGCAGGAGATTAAAAAAAAAAATAATAAAATAAAAATAATAGTTACATTTTTCATAATGAGAGTATTTTTTGGATAAAAGAGAAAATTAAACTAATTCAGACATATTAAAGAACAGTTTTAAAAAGAAAAAAACATACATCTATTTGAATATTTTTAATAAAGTCAATTCTAAGGTAAAGAATGTTTTGTAAAACAACAAAGGCAAAAATTAATAAATTAATGTTAACTTAAGAATTTTAAATAAATAAATAAAATTATTTCTCGAAGTTATTATATTTCAAGGGTGACCAATTCAACACTAATATACAAAATTAATACACACCCTCAATTAAAATTTAAATTGCAAAAGATTTTTTGATGTTATTGGGGAATGGGAATGCGGAAAATAAAAATAAAATAGTTTTGAACTATTTATTGATAGTGAACTTTTCGACCCATAATGCAGGTCTTCATCAGGACTACGATGAAGACATTGGGTGTCGAAATGTTGGCAATCAATAAATAGTTGAAAACCATTTGTATTTTTCGTAGGAAGTAAGTCCAGGTGCCAATCAATAAAGGTACAAAATAGTAAAAACGTTTTCATTCTTAACCAACATCCCTCACCACTTTGCAGGGCTAAATGAAAATAAGATACAAACAATGTGAGATGACAAGAAAATTTGAATAAATATACAATTAGAGAAAAAAATTATACAAAAGATTTTTGAAAACAAAGACAAATTAAATTAAGAAAATATAAATATAAATGAATAGGGAACAAATTAATAATAGCTACAGTCATGTGATAGAATGGTGATTGTGTGTAGAGTAATAAATAGTATAACAATACTTATTAGAAATAGTAAAAAGTATGGCAAAATGTAGGTTTGAATGATAAAGAGATAGGTAAGGTGAATGTGGCAAAGGTAAAGTACGGTAACAAGTAAGAAGAAGATAATAATAATATTAATAAATAATAAAAGTAACAGATAAGAGGGGGAAAAATATATTTATATTTTTATAAATTAATTTGTCTCTCTTGTTTTCTTTGTTTTCAAAAATATTTTTGTATAATTTTTTTATTCCCTTTGTTTAATTATTCAACTTTTCTTGTCACATCTTACATTGTTTGTATCTTGCTTTCATTTAGCCCTGAAAAGGTCCTGTAAAGTGGCGCAAATCGTAGGTTAACATTAAATATATTTTTTTTACTATTTTGTATCTTTATTGACAGCCACCCAAACTATCTTCCTGCATACGGTCAACTATCGTCTTCCAACATTTTTGCTTTTCTCAACCACCAGTCCTTAACCTCTCCCTCAAATTTTTCTAAAGGTATTTAAAAGGGCCACTGCAATTTGTGAAATAATAAATTATAACAAAGAGAGCTACAGAGATTTTCCAGGGATCTTGAAAGTCATTTATCAAAAACGAAATGAATGCAGGCATTTAGATATACAGGTACGGGAATACAAAAATATAGAAGTGGCAGTTGTAATAACCAATATGAGCCAGTGAAATTCCGTCTAGTAATGATGATAGTCAAAGTACAACCTGATAAACATAGCATAAAGTTAAACATACTTCTAACAGCTTCTATTAGATCAGTGAGACGACTAGGATCACCACCAAGGAGTGTTTGTGTTACATACAAATCTAAGTTCTCTTGGTTCTTAGAGGCAGAATGCAGTATTGATGCAAGAGCAATTTGTGATGGAGAATATAATAGGCAGGCATCAGTTAAATAAAGCTTATCGAGCAGTTCATCTATTCCAGCTCTTAGCTTTTCTGGATTTTTTAAATTGCTCCTGACCTGAAACAAGATCAATATCAGTGAATCTTTCCATTGTAACAATTACAGATCATTTCTAAGGTATGATTGTAATACTATAATATAATATATATAATACAAAGATATGATAAAGGGATAGAGAGACTCAAACCTTTGCAATATCGTCTTTTTAAAAATCTGGTGTAGTGTGCACAATACACAACTTCCACTTACCACCCTACTTGGATTGAAATTAATCCTTGCTCGTTTGAGAACAGATATTTCTTCATTATTCACTGTAACAATACTTTCCCATTCTAATTTTCCTGATGAACGTTTCAGTCAATAATTTTACCAACTCTAATGTTAACAGTTTACAGGAAAGTACTTCTAATATTATATTTCTCATTGCAAAATTTTTACACTTTTTTTTAGTGAAAGTATATCAGGAATATAAAAATATAACTAAAATTTACATTCTGCTCTTAACCTTTTATTGAATGCATAACTGTAATAGGTTTACAATTAAAAATACTAAGATATATAAGAAGATGGTCAGGGTTGCGGTCAAAAGTGAAACAAAAATAGTTGTAAACTATAGTTTACAACTATTTTTGTTTCACTTTTGACCGCAACCCTGACCATCTTCTTATATATCAATTTTTATGGTCAACTATATATACATATATAAAAATACTAAGAATGATTTTATGGAGTAATGGCTTTAATAATCAAGACATTGAATAATATAATAGTATAGGAACACATTTTCACAGTCAAGCCCTTAAATATTGATGAGTCCTTAAACTACACTAATAGACTTAGACTTAGACTAGAATTAGACTTAGACTAACTTAAAGAATGATACCACAAACCTACCTGACACAAAATTTATAAATAAATAAAACAAGTAACCCATGAAATAATTTAAAAAATGCATTATGAAATATATTTGACGATTATTAATCCATGGATAATACAAAATAAAATTTAAAAATGCATACCTTAATATCGATTAAAAATCCTTCGACAGGCCGAAAAGGATTATGAATAGTCAAATGATAATTCAATTGTTGCATTAATTGCAGTTCGTTATTGATAATAATGTCTGCTGCCTTTTCTCGGTCTCCCTTAATGTTGGCGACAAACTGACCAATGGAAACATTAAATTCTTCCACCTTGCAAGCAAGATAAACACACGTAACCCTAAAATAATAATTAAATTAGCATGATTTAATGAATGAATGAAATTATTATTACATTTTTAAATTATAAAACAGAACAAGGTGAAACAAACTTCAGAAACTGAAACTTAAAAAAAAAATATTATTTTTTTAATAGGGACGAAAATACCCTAAGAATAAATACATGGTTCAGACATTAGGATTAATTGTCGGGCTGACTATAGCTCAGTGGTTAGGTGCAGTTTTACCATTCTGAGAACTACTGACAGTGCCGGTTCGAATCCGGCCTTGGGGCATTGACTTTTTTCATTGAGCGGCGGTACCACAAAATGAAAAACTTGACTCACTACCATATTTAGGCATATATGGTATATGACTCCAATAGGAGAATTAATTGTCTGGCAAACATTTTTAAAGTTTCAGAAATGCAGGTTAAAATTACATTATAATGGTAATCAATATATATGTAATCTATATATACATTGTTTACATTGATATGGAGGTTTGGTTATGTAGTAAGTGAAGGAAAAAGTGTTTAAAAATAATTAATAGATGAGGATTGGTGAATGGAGATGGGAAGGGAATTCTAGGAGGTTATATGTATGACAAAGATTTGCTGAAGGAGGCAGTTCTATTGGAGGGCATATATAAATTAATCAGTTGGGATCTGATGTTTAATGAATGGATAGATGAATGTAGATCAAAGATAAAGGTAGGTTTTTTATTTTGAAGACTTGGAATAAGAAAACACCAAGGGGGTATTGCCTTCGGGAGGTTGTGTAGAACTACTTCAACTCAGTATATTACCGGGTGACATGAGAGTGCCTGGGAAACCCGAAAATAAATCTTACAAAACAATTCATGAGTCTCTTCAGTCTTAGCTCTGGACAAGCAGATAGCTCCCAGAAGACCAAGGAACAATGGTTGAAGTGGGAGAAAACAAGAGAGGATACTATGAGCTGATGGATATATATGGAACATCTATATGATAATAATTTGGAAACAAACTGAATATGGAGAACTTTTTCAAAACTACATAATTTAACAATCAATAACTATAACTATTATTTAATGACAACAACAATGATAACTATATTTGTTCTCTCACTATTGTTTCCTTATGCTGGTCATAGAAGCTTTTCTATCAGTACAATACAATTTAGAATTTTTTTCCTAAACAGCTCATTACTTAGTGAACAAGTCAGTTAATAGTAGATATGTATTTAAAAGGTCTTAAGTCATTTTCCCTTATATTATACAGTATATTGATAATGTTTTATTTTTTGAACTGATTGGTAGTTTCTTAAGAGATTTGTAGTTACTCTACTCTACTTTACTCTCTTTGTTTGTCCACTGTATGTGTATTAATGAATCTCTAAGCTCATATATTTATTATATCAGAAAAGCTGACATATTTCACCAATCAATGCTGACATAAGGTAGCAGCTGAAGTCTCTCTTTCCCAAATTTGTCTCCTTTCTCATTTCCATAGAGAACATAGATATAATAATAGTATACCTACTATATATTATATAGTACTATACCTACTATATACTATATATTAGGTATAGTAATAGTAGTACCTAAGAATACATTGTTGATACCACGTACAGTCAGCCAGCTTTGGTATATGGTGGTCTATTCCAAACATTAATGAAAATCTGAATTGCAGCTTGAGATCATAAAACAAAGAATAACTAAACAGCAAAATGGGACAACAATGATGGTGGCAGGGATAGCTGTAAATCTGAATGGTTCAGAACTAAATAAGTTTTTCAACAATTTTAATTTATAAGTAAAGTGTATTTAAGTCTATTAAATAGGACGTGCAACAGACAAATCTTTCAATTACAAGAAGCACAATAAACCAATAACTGAGCAGTAACAGTAAACACTGTCAACTGTCTCTGGTAGTGCAACATAAGATCTTTTCCCGAATTCCTTTTTGATGAGCTCCTATGCCTGAGATCAAATTGGATCAATCAATCACACTTTATGAAAGGGAAATCCACAATAGAATAACTTTAACACTAAGAGAGGAATTAGAAAAAGCAGTAGGTATAAGATAAATATCCATTAACTTGTCATTAATTTTCAGGTTCCATATTGATGAATGACTAAAATATCTATCTTTATTCTGGGATACTTGATCCCCTAAGAATAACAATTTGGAAAATTGGAGTAGCATTTTTCTGGCATCATTATGTGATGATTAAAAAATCTAAATAAAACAATAATACTTATATAAATGATATAAGACAATGAGATAAACATAATAAAATAAAAAAAGTACATATATATGCAAGCTTGCATGGATATTCATTGTTTTCAAATAAACAAAAGATTGATAATCAAGGAGATGGATATATAATTGATGTTTGAATGAAGTTAAAAATGCATCTTTATGAATGGATATGGGTAAGAGATTACAAAATGAGGTGGCTCGAACAATCAATGATTTTTCAAAGGAAGCAGTTCTATGTGAATGGATAAATGAAAGGTGAGGTCTTAGATTATTTAGAACTTTTTTTTTGTTTTTAAGGATTGGAATAAAGTGTACCAAGATATAGTCTTTGGATATTAGGACTGACTAATAAGAGATTAACACTACAGAGGACTGCTTGAAATGGAAATTCCTATGAAACATGTTTGACTTACACATATGATTATGATGAGAGTAAAGTCTATGGTCAGAATATATGGTATGACCACAGAGCGACTTTGCACCCATAAAGGGCTAAGAAAAGGAGTTTGTCTTGTGTACCTGCTCTTTAACTTGGTTCTTGAGCTATAAAGAGATCTAAAATTTAAGTTATAAATTCAATTTTTGGACTAAAATAATCCTGGGGTTTGCAACTGAGGTTGATTGGAAGAACCTTTGGAGATATGAAACGTACATTCTGAATTCTGAAAGAATGAGACTTGTAATCAATGAGTCTAAAACCAAGTTTGTGACTACAGACACCAAGGAGAACTCATAAATACATTAGCCATTGACTTTGAATGAGTAAAGGAATTTATCTATCTGAAATCGTAGGCCAATTACCACTATTGGGCATTTGAAAAATAGAGAAGTATTTCAAACAACAAAGATTTGCCTATTTAAGACATAAGTAAGGCTGTTGCTCACATATCTGTGGCAGTGCTGTAAAATAACCAGGAACCAGAAATAGATTCTGGTAAGACTTAGGAAGTGGATCCTACAATCAATCCTTCAATTTGTGAATTAAATCAGTACATGTCCTTTCATTTACTAAATATGATTATAGATTGTCAGGAATCTTCCAATTATATCCTATTAAAATGAGTAAATAATGAATATATTAATGTAAAATCCATAAAATAAAATCCAAGAGATCATGAAGAAAGTATTGATAGTGGTGCCTAATTATATATCTTAAGAATTAATTTTAGGGGTTAATTCATAAAAAAAAAATTGTTAAGCATGGTCTTCAACCATTCAAAACCAGCTGATAACTGTCAAAAGAAAATTTTGAAAGCCAACTAGATCTTGAACAGGCTGTTTTTTAAATCTGAAAGGCAGCTTATTCTACTCGTTAAATATAAATTTGAATTCTAAATCTACAGAATGACTAAAACATAAATTAAATACTGATCAAATCCATTTTAGTACTTAACAATAACAGCTGTAACATGAAAAATAGAGATATTTTGCTATACTTTCAATTAATTACATTAATGAGAGATGATGATAGCATGCTGTTTAATATTAATGTTAACCATCGTTAACATTAAAGTGAATTATGGAAGAAAAATAAAAATTAGTTTGTGACATATTTTGGTGATAAAATTATGAGAAAATAAATGCCTACATCTGAAGAGTACTTACAGAATTTCTTTTGGGTGAAAATTCATGACAGAATTGTTCAAGTAGAATCTTTTAAAATAGTTAAATGCACAACCAATTACAGCTTTTGGCATAGGTGGGACAAATCTCTTACAAAGATCCCTCATTTGAAATTCATAGAATCTAAGTAGAGTTTTCTCCTCCTCTGCACTTAACATTGCTTGTTGGGCATTGGTCTGAAAAAGATGAGAAAATGATACCATTAAAATGCTTAAGTAGAAAAGTGGTCAACATTATTCAAGATTAATCAAATAAAAACAAAACATGAGGTACCAAAATTACAACTGCTGGTTAAGAAGCAACTACACTTACATCCAAACGGCTTTTAAATTCATCAACGAATTTTTTATTAGCTGCGACTCGTAAGCTTTGCAGCTCTGACTCATCCTTGAACATCCAATTTCTCCTCTGTGAGCTTTGGGGAAACATTTCAAGAAAAATTGAATAATTTAAGAGCAGAAAATTCGTTACACAATTTAAAAGTTAAAGGTTTACCGAGAAAAGGTTACAAGCAATGCGCCAAAGAGCTAATGTACAGAAATGTACTAAGAAGTAGTTCCATTGTCTATTGTCACCATAAATAAATGTATTTTTACTTGAAAGTATAATTCTATTTTTAATAGACAATTTTCTTAAACGAAGCCAATAGGTATTTGTTAAGTGAATTAACGGTTGTCGCTTTTTGAATAAAGCATAAGTGCTAAAAAGTTGAAAATGAAATTACAATTTCTTATAATCAGTAAACATTATTTCTACTGTTTTCCGTTACGATATGTTAAAAAAGGTATAAAAATCGTCTATTGATAGAGTAACCAACAAACGACTCCCAGTAATCATTCTGTGCCGAACAGGGCTAAAAGCCTTTCCTTCAGTAGCTTATTCTGACTTAAGTGTGAATTCAGTTACGCATTATTTATTTAGTTTTCTAGAATCGCTAGTGATATTGGGAACATTTTTACCCATGTTTTCTACAGAATATATACTAAAATCTTATTTAGCTGGAATCTATTTACATTTTCTATTAAATATATATATGTATTTTATATTTAATAAAATGTACAATTTACTAACTATATAAAGATGGGACTCAAAGGCGTTAGTACCATAGAAAATAACGCAATAAAATACTAGGCAGGTAAACTAGAATGATAAGTAAAAAAAAGACATAAGCATCAGAAGTCTCAGTCTAACTTATATATAACAATATGTTGTATATTAATAATCATTTATGATGGTACCATACAGTACTGTTTTACAATATCATTGATCGAATTTCATATGATTATATAGATTAATTAACACTAATAAATCATGAAACAATGCAAACTGATCGTGGATGAAGATTTCACGATTGGATGCATGTTCTTTGTGTAGGTGGTAGGAGTTTCCTCATACGGAATATATGAGATCCTACATAGATAAAGGATGACCTAAGAAACGAGTAACCTCCCATATTCATAACTTAGTAGTCCGATAATAGTGGGAAAAGCGTTCCAAGTGTCTACCTAATCCCGAACTAGGCAACCCTCGATCATGCGCAGTACATCAATTCTTAAACTAAGTTTCCGGACTACCTTTTGGAACAAACCTTTAATTTCATTGCAGTGGTTGCCGTGAAGCACTGGTATATTAGCCACTAGGGTGGCTCCCTTCGCCTGGAAACATGTTGACGAACTACTTTTATTCTAATCGAATGCTTTATTTTTTAATTAAAGAAAATTCCAAATTTTTTGTTAGATGTTAAGAAATTTGTTTTGAGCCAGGAAGGTTCTCCAATCTAAAAAATTGAAAATAAGTGCTAAGCACTGTGGGAGTAATATCGTGGTTGTGTTGCAAGTACGCTCATGAGGTTGGTGAACTACAATATATTTTTTCTTCGAATTATGGAAACGATTTCTCTCGTTTTATTTTTATATTTTTACAATATAGCGATGTTATTTGTGTTATGTGTTATGTATATATGTGTTTTGCTACTTTAAGGGCACTTATGCATTAGGGATATTAATTTTTTTTGTTCACAATTCTACGTGACATACGTGTGATCGACTATTGTCTGCTGATTGTGTTTCTTATTACAGTTATAAAATTTGGTATTTTGTTGTATTAAATACCACATCAAAAGTTTCAGGAATGTATAGAAGGTCCTTTGAAAAAATAATAAATTTCCGTCGATTTTCAGGTGCAGAAGATTAAGATGTCCTACAAGTGTGATAAACAGGATTCGATTGTACTTCACCTATTATTACAGATAAGAAATGCAACCCAAAATTGATTTTAGCTATGAGTATAATTGTTCTGAAACTTCTTGATCGATGGGAAATTGACAAATTTGTAAATGAAAAATAGAACAAAAACCTTTGAGCGATGTATAAAAATCAGAACAATCGTTGGAATAATATACTGTAATCCAGTGTATTTCAGGGGTAAGGGTCCTGAATGAAAATATGAACTAAGGATCTCAAAAGTAGAAAATAAAATGGTCGCGAACGCTATATGTGGGAGATATTCACTTCTATTTTAATATTGTGATTTATTTGGAACATAATAAATAAATTAATTGTGTTTTAAATACTTTATTAATGAAATGTAAAAATTAATATTTACATTAAATGTTTTTAAAAGTGATTAACTTGAGGATTAAGATAGTTTTGGCATATTTCTTCCTCAGTAACAGTCGCCGAACAGTATAGAGTATGTGTATTTGTTTTCAAAGTTTTAATTATCGTTCTTTGTGAAGAATTAAATTACCTGACTAGGTTTGCATAGACTTTTTTGTTTGATATCACCCCAAACGAAAATTTAGGTGGTGACAACGCGCATCTAGTACCTTTTGACCAATGTTAAGTATGATTGTCAATGTTTTCATTAATTAAGTATTTGATACACATCAATTTATTTTTTATGACCTAAATAATTAATAACAATGAAAATCTTAAGACGTGGATATCCCCTAAGCAAAGTGTTGAGGTATATATCTTTATAGGAAATATTTTTCCTGTCTTGACAACCTTAATTCATACTTTCAGTTGGTCAACTTAGTCCTGATACATGTTTTAAAATTAGATAAGTGGCTAATATATTTTTATGACAGCCATCATATTGTTTTTATTTTGTCACTATTAATTATTTCTTGTTCATGTCGTTTGGTTAGGGGGTCGTACAGTTGATTCATAGTCTCAGAAAATTTATTATAATTTTTATTTCAATTTGTAAAAAAAGAAAAAAAAAAGACACTATCTGAAGGAGCGGAAGCTATAGAACAACGCCAGCGAAACCGCGTATGCATCAACGGGTTATCTGATCATCTGTAGGGCCCTATTATTAGAACACAGTAGCCTTATAAATTATACCGAGTTTGACTCCTCATGATATTCATGTTAATATTCCTTCTTTCTAATTAGCTCCCTGGGGCTATTTCTTGGTCCATTCAGAAACAAACTTAGGTTACAGAGGGTTGAGCCTTTCCCATGGGAATCTGTTAAAATGTGATGTATCTAGACAAGAAATGTCTTGAAAGATTCAGTGTATACTTTGCACTCAGTTGTCATTTCTGAGGGGACGTGAAGTTTATTAGTGATTGCGGAGAATGAATTTCCGTTCCACAGCAATTTTTTAAGAAACGTATGTTTTCCTGTAAATATTTCTTAAAATGGCACAAAAGCAGAAAAAAGTATCAAGATACACGATGAATAAATCGTGATCTACGTAAATGTAGATTTATTATAAGATGATAAAGAAATCCTAAAATCGAGAAAAGAAATTTATTAGAACTCAGACCGTATTGACGCGTCGTATAGTAAAGATCTCTCTACTAATTAGACAGTGTTATGATTTTGTAATTTACCATTAGTAACTTCCAAACCATTTCTTTATCCTTTCTTTTATTTTGTAACCATATTTGCTTATATAAAAATGACAAAACGATTCTCGTGATGTAAGCAGTAGTGAAGACAAGTTTCAGGTAGACATTTATACAGAAAAATTTAAAAAAATAAATATTCAAGTAGAAGTATGATTGTAACGATGATATAATTTACTATATTTTTTTTTGTTAATATGTGTTCTTCAAACCAAATATAATTACAATGCCTTACTTAGTTCTAGATTTTTACTATATATTACGATTTCCAGGGTGTACGTTTTCGCGAAAAAGTGGCGTCGAGTTGCAGATTGGTAACGTCGGAACGGTGCTGGGTGCAATGGATTAAGATGCCTTAATTAATTAATCTGCAAAATTTTAATTCGTTAAAAAACAGCTTTTGACAAATGGATGTAACTTTTTGTAGAATATTCCGCAATTCTAAATGACCTTCATAAGATCGTAACTCTAGATTACATCTACTACTTGTGTTTATGCGTGCGAAAAACTCCATTATGGATTTTATTTTCAAACAAATTATTATTAACCTCAAAATATTGGATTATCTACACAATAGAAGTCTCCAGATAAAGGATAATTTCGAAAAACTTTAATTAGCAGAAAATTAAAAATATCGCTACTTTGATTGAATAGTGCCATATCTAAAGGTATCTCTATATGTTTGCCAAAGAATGGCCAATCTGTAGATTGGCACTTCACGCATTAGCAAGCGTCTGGATGGATTATTTGGATTGGCTAGTAAAAGTTGGCCCAACTCGTCGACGGTCGGTTTGCGGGATCAAATCAAAGAGCGCATCAACATGTTTGCGTTCAGTTAGCATTGTTTTAGAACTGGTAACAGGTAAATGTTTGTTCTCTCTGTGTTTTGATTAATTAAAGAATTTCCCCAACCTTTAAATTCAATAACTAACTTTAGTTTAAGTTTGTATATTTTACAGTTCTATCGATTGGGTCTAAATACATCGTTTCAAATTTTGTTAATTAACTTTAGCAGTTTTTTTTATTTTAATATATCACGAATATATATTTATAATAACATTATATGTCTAGGTAATAAATTGACAAAAGCTTTTAATTAAAATTTTAGAATGTTGGTACAATTCCTAGGTTTTGTATTTCTATGAAGTTTTATCATCTACCATCTACTTTACTGATATTAACGTTTCCTTTCAATCAGCCTATCTTTATTTTGTAACTTTTTTAAATGAAACTGCTGTAAATCGAATGTAATAGTCAACATAAGTAAAAAGAACATACAAGCGTGTGAATACCGATGTTTGTTGCATCCTTTGTTTACCAAGAATTTGTTGCACAAGTCCTGGATTTGCGGCGAACGGAAAACGTGTAAGAGCCAAAATTAGGAAGCTATACTGGACCAATGTACTTGGTAGATTATTTTTTATTTTATGTTATAATAAATATTTACATTAAATATTAAAAAATTGTGTAGTAATGTGCAGTATTTATTTGTTTTTGTTTATGTTTACTTATTTTCCGAATAAAATAAAATCGGAATAAGGAACCTTTTTATATTACAAAGTCCTATGAAATATGATGTCTGATTACTGCTTCTGTATAGAATGGAAGATAAATCAATTCTCGAAAGGAAATCGACTAGTTGAGTTACTCGATGAAAATAAATACGACTCCACTATGACTGGGGGCGGACAGAACCTTATCAGGTGGGGGTGGCGCGCGCAACCTTCAGAAAATTTATTATTATCCCTTGCCTAGCCACGGTAATTACGGCCGGGGGTGAAATAGTGGATACCGGCATGCCAGCACCAGTAGGGGTTTTTAATTGTTCCCGAGTGGCTAAGACCATACAATTAACTCTTCGAGGGAAGAACCTCTTCAGTCCCCGCCCTATCCTTTACCGCCGTCCATTCACAACTAGCGGGGAAAAAAGTTCCGAAGCGGAAGTGCCTAAGCCCTCGGGATATTCGGTTTTTTGTCTTCTCGAGAGCTGTTACCGGAAAAAAATAACGTTTCTACCATTCACATCGAAGGATGTGGTTGTTTCATTGAAGAGAACGAAGATATGGGTCTATAAATCTTGGAGAGATTCTTGTAATTTTAGTTTCAAAAAGGTTAACTTTTAAAATGTGAGCATTTTAAAATACCTATCTTTCCAATTAGTAAGTTCTCGGACCGTTCTCAAAGGCAACGCCTCAGGGCAATCTTCAACAATTAATATTGTCTGGTAAAATAATAATAAACTGGTAGGAACAGCATAGAAGCGTTATTAAAAAATATCTAAATACACGTAAAGTTATGAAAAAAAAAAAAAAAATTGGTGACGGGACAAGTTCTTGAGATAGACGAAGCAGTTAATTTCAAAATTGAATTACATTTATGATGTAAATTGTGTATATATTTTTAAAAGTATTGTTTTTTACAATTTTATATATATTACATTTTTATGTATGTATTTTTTTTTAGGTTTTAATTTGTTAGAATTATGCATGACTAATATGATTTTTATATATGTATATGTTTAGAATTTTTACTATTATACTAAGAGAAAACTAGATTTAGCTATATAGGTTAATAATGGGAGACAAACAAGAAAATGAACAATTTTATAAAAAAAATAGAAAGAAAAAAAAGTAAAAAGGATGAAAATATATATTAAAAAAAGAAAAATATTAAAGAACTAAAACAACTAGAAAAAAAATCAAGTAACACTATTATGTATTTTAGCATTTACTGAATATGCCAATGTAAATTGTTGCTCTCTTAAAATTGCTAGTTTATTTTTTGTTATAAAAATAAGATTTTCCTCATCCAATTATTTATTTTAGAGATCAAGAGGTTTCTATATGAATCAATCTGAATTATTTTCTTACTTATTTATTTAATAAAAATCTGTACCTCGCTACAATCCACGAAGGGTCAGAGGTTCTGTACCTTGTAAGTACTGTTTCTTGAACAACCGTTGTGCAAGGAGGTAATTTATTCATGATCATACTCAACCACCGGGTTTATCACCCAATTAAGAGTACCCCAGAGTGTACTCCAGAAGGCTCCTCGAACCCATAGGATACTCTAATAAAATAAATAATTATCTATGATAGTCAGATTCGAGCTATGGCCCAGGAGATAATAAGACAGCGCCTTATTTAAGGAGCTACCTTCCTCCACTTATTTACTAAAAAAAAAAAAAAAATATTTGGCAAATTTATGTTTGTACAAGACTATGATATAGTATCTAATTGAAGAGTAAAACCTAATATGGAGCACATTCTAAAAGAGAGTTATTCAAATTTCCAAGGCATGGGTTAATGTTTTATTATTGATAACTATCAAGCTCACCTCCCGCATCTTGATACCATCTATGAATTGAACAAATACACTGAGCCCTGGAAATGCGTAATATCGCGGTATTAGGCAATGTTGGAAGGATCATGTTTGCATAAAATAGAAGCCCTTCATACAGTTTTATTATTTTTTTTTTTATTTTATTTAATTAAATAAATTATCATTTAGTTTGAATTCATATTCATCAATTCAGAATGGGGATATACTCCAATTATTCTGTAGAAGTATTTAGATTATTCCACCAGATTTTTCCTGCATTAACACTAAAATACGAGAGGTAGACTTTGCTTTAAGTGTTGTAAATGGTGTAACATTATGTATTTATGTTTTAAATCGGTTTAGTGAAAGGAATGAAATTGAAAAAAAAAAAAAAAAAAAAGGCGACTCGTCACTTCCCCTCAGTAAATCAAGTTCTCGAGGAAATTATTTTTTTACTCATTCCAATTTCGATTCCAAACTCCTATTCGTAACATTCAAGAGACTCTGCACTGTAAACAAACTTGTTAACTCATTTCCTAACGGACCGATTCTACGAAAGGAGATAGGATTAATTTGCATACTAATCGGTGCTATTTTTCGCATAAAAAAGTCATGTTAGTTGTATCTGGATCTGGAAAAATACAAAAACTTTCTACTTTCGCCGATATAAGTGGGAGTGTTCTCACCAGACCCCCGTTTGGGACATCTGTGTCCCTCATGAATTATTTATGGAGGACTCCATTGTGGGTAAGATGGCGTCGACCGGTAGAGGCTGCTGATCGCCGATTTACTTAAACTTGAATCATCAACATCCCATCATCATTACTGGTCGGGTATCATTTGAACCTGTCGTTGTGTGTCTACGGTCGAGAGTATACCCTCATGAAGAGCACATTAGGAACACAACCAGAGTATCACATACGAATTGGAGAAAGTATGGATCATTTATTTGATACTATAGCAAAAATACGAAATGTTTCAACAGAAAGAAATAAGTATATTGTACACCAACTAGAAGAACAAACTTGGATGAATAATATAATGGAGTTAAACGAGCGAAACGTCAAGTTGTAATTTTGACAGATTCTCAAGATGAAAAAAAAAACAAAGTATACACATGTATTGATAACTTTTTTCGACTGTTGTAGGTATATATATATATTTTTGTGGGTCTTGCGGATCAGTCAATAATACAACTTAGTTATGGCGACGTTTAGCTACTTTATTGTTTGCGTAGTCATGAGCTATATACTTGCAGTTTTGTAGAAATTATTCGAAGAGAGTGTTTGTTCTAAAAAAAAACTGTTTATCTTATTGTAGGGCATGACTATGCAAACAATAAAATTGCGAAACGTCGCCAAAACAAAGTTGTATCTTTGACTGATCCTCAAGACCCACCCAAAAAAAATATGAATATACGTACATCCTTAATTATATAAGTACCAATAACCTTGAATCGTAAACCAAATCGAATAATTTAATAATGAATTCTATATATACTTATATATTATTAATTATAGAAGTATCAATAATCTCGAATAGTTTACCAGTTTACTTTTTAAAATTTTATTTTTATTATCTGTATTTGAATATATGCATACAGTTTTATATATATGTATATGTTTAATGGAAATGGAAAATTTGTTTTTTTTTTTAAAGGTTTTAATTGAATAGTACTTTATATTATAATTTTATTTTATGTTTGTTGAAGAGGGGGGGAAGGAAAAATGTATTATGTTAAGGGAGGAAATTTAATTAGATATATAAATAAATAATGGAAAAAATGATGATCAATAAGGAAAAGAGGATAAGAAAAACGATTAAAAAAATAAAAAAAGAAGAATATAAAATAACAAAATTATAAAATAAAATAAAATCTACTATTACTTCTTATTCTAAATTACTATTATATATTTCAAATTTGCTGTATCATACTTCTACATTATAAAAATTAAAAAAAAAGAATGTCTGACTAGGTATTTTTGAAGAAAGTCTCTCTCTCTCTCTCTCTCTCTCTCTCTCTCTATATATATATATATATATATATATATATCTTCATTTAACCGTTTGAAAATTAATAAACTAATTATCCAATTTTAAGGTTATTCAAGATGTAAGATTTATCAAACAAATTAAGTTGGACTGATTATTTGTTCACCACATTTATAAAAGATCATATATATATATATATGAATTTGAAGATCACTTTAATACTCATGTGGGAGAGTGAATGGAGGTCCACGATGTTTCCACATGTTGAAATGTAGGAGAACCTACCATAATTTACATAAAATATTGAAATATGGAAGTTACAAAGTAAAACTCATTTTTTCTACTATTTGAGAAATTTTCTCTATCTTTGAAACATGGTAACTAATGCTTCAAAAAATAGATTTGTCATTGAAATTTGATGCTCTTTAACTTAGTACATAAATGTACCCCTATGTGATATAAAAAACTGAAAACAAGATATGAAAAAAAAATTTCGACTCTCTCAAGTCAGTACTGGGTCAACGAGGTCGATTCTGCTACATAAAATATTATTATTAACTTTCCTTGAAGAAATTGTCTACTTGTTCGACTAAATATCTTCGATAAAACAGTTGATATATTAATTGTTATCAAGCACTAACAAAAAACATAAAACAAAAAAAAAATTAAATAAAAACATTTTTTTTTGATAGATTTATTTATTGATAGATATTACAATCTGCCACACAGTTGTGGGCAATAGGTAATGGTGATGAATGATCTCATACATACT
>NW_027105546.1:210954-217974 GCF_000696795.3 Halyomorpha halys
TCATGGTGTAGTGTTCTGTTGGAAACGTAGTAGGGTGCATTAACTATGGTTCTAAGAATTTTGGATTGAAAGGACTGGATACGTTTAATGTTCGATGGTTTAGCTGTTCCAAATAAAAAAAATTAAAACTTTTAAATATTTTATTTCAATAATAACATAAAGTCTTTCACGACCGCAAACACAATAAAACTAATGAAAGAAAGCTTTTTGGTAATGCAAACTAGATTGATTCGTAGCGTGCAATGATAGCACTGTTCGGTGTATCTGCCACAATGGCAACGGCATTTTACCATTTGTCACAATTAGAGATAAACCAGACACGCTTCTAGGAATTAAGAGAAAGTTCTGAAAAGTTTAGGAGAGTGATGCTCAGAACGGAAGAAAATACGACTTTATAGTTCAGTTAATTTAAACAAAGTTATTTGTACTGTTTGGGCTGATTTTGTCTTCTATCTGAACAAGCATAATTTCATTTCATTACTTCATAAAAAAAACGGAGACTGTAAAATTATTATATGAGTTAAATATTTTTTTGTAGGAAGACAGCCCGTGTGGTGGTCAATAAAGGTATCAAAATAGCAAAAGAAAAACTATTTATTATTAACCAAAGTTTCTCCCCACTTTTCAGGGCTTCATCAGGGCTAAATGAAAAAAAACAAAACAAGATACAAACGTTTAGACTTAATAAAACATTAAAATAAAAGCATTTCAAAACAATTGTTATGTTTATGAAGAATATTAAGAATTAACCAGCCATTTTTTATATACTTTATAAACATAACAATTGTTTTGAAATGCTTTTATTTTAATGTTTTATTAAGTCTAAAATGTTTGTATCTTGTTTTGTTTTTTTTCATTTAGCCCTGATGAAGCCTTGAAAAGTGGGGAGAAACGTTAGTTTTAATATATTTATATCATCATCCAATTTTTTTTTTTGTTTGCCATCTTAGCTCAAAACTAAAGTCTTTTTAAAAATATTTATTTGTTTATGGGCCAAGTTCCATACAAACAAAGTTAGCCTGTACAATACATAGTTAGATATATCACTGTTATTATTTCACTAGAATACTAAATTGAATATCATTTATATTTAATAAAAAACAAACAATACACCCAAACTGCGGCGGGTCAGTATGCATCGATACCTTTTTCTTAACTTGGAATTTAAAAATATCAGAATCTTTACAGTCCAAAATGCTTAATGCTCCTTACTTCGTGACAATTCAAGTCATCCATCAGGACCTTAATGTTCCATATGTTGCCGATCTGGCCAAAACCAGATACCATTCCTTCCATGATAAACTTCCCAACCACCCTAATCCACTTGTTTCTAAACTGGCTTCTCCTTCATTACCTAATAATCCTCCTAGGCATCTGAAAAGAAGATGGTCTCGAGATCTTCTCCTCTAGAAATGTTATTGGAGTTCTATCAATGAGTAGATTCTCCACATGTTTGTATCATGTCACTATGTCACCTACAGCAAATTTGCTTATTGTATATATTTTTATATAGTTGTATATGACAATAAATAAATTATTAAAAAAAAAAAAAATATCAGATCACTTGACCATGTCCCTTATTGCTGTTATATGGACATTTTGGTGATGTATGGCATTATTTTGTTATGATACTGTTGAGTTTGAGTTCTGACTTTTCCATAATATACAAATTCTAGCTTTCAGGAACGTGTTGGTTCCAATTCAATTAATTTCAATTAATTTTCCTAAAAAAATATTCCCAAACTGTATTTTTCGTCCTGGAATAAATATAATTAAATTAAAACAAATAAAGGAATTAGGATTTTACATGTAATTGAGTCACGTTAGCCGGGCAACATTAATTTTAAGGGCAAACGGGTTTGTTCACTATCGTAACGATGATTTATTAGGTGTTAAGGATCAACGCTTTGCGTAAGTAGTATATTTATATAAATTCGTTGTCATCGAATCCAAAGGATTCAATTAGTTTAAGTTACAAATGGCCTAGTCCACATTTCCCTCGAGAAGCAGCTCTCATTACAGGTATTTACCCATCTTGTTATTATAATCGTCCCTAATGAGCCGTAGCACCATGGCGTGATGATCCGTTCCTAATCAGACGAACGTCAGTTCCAGAAGACCGATGTGTGCATAGGATGATGGTGACAAATGATTCGAAAACACTACTTTTGTGTTATTTTTATTAGTAAAATTAATATTATTATTGCTAGTAATACTGTTTATGAGATGGGCGGGAGCGGGCTCTGTTATTATAGCTGGCGGCTACCGAACAATGTTCCTTATGAATTATTAATAGCAGCGAAGAGGGAGTCTGGGGTTATAAAGCCAAGAAGTAAATCATACTCTAAGCCGGCCTCCGGGCAGCCTGTCAGAAAAGGACCAAGACTCCAGCTCCAGTCATGAACCGCCTTCGGTCCAGAGTTCTCTTCCACTTTGGAGCAACTTATAATTACATGTTGTAAAGGAAGGCTTCTGGGCAGCGGTAGTCGTATAATGAAAACATAGTGGTCATAGTTTGCTAAATTATATGTTTCTAAACTACGAAATTTGCATTATTTCTACAAAATATACTAGAAAATGGTAGATTAAAATCATGTGCTAAAAAAAGAAATAAACGTTTACACTATTTTTTTTTGTTGCTAAGAACAGCTACTGCATTGTATTGTTAGAAGTGAAATGGCCGGTTTCTGTTATACAACAGACTACTACTCTGATACTACATATAAACTGGATATACCCTTCGGTTTCACACGCGTAAAACATAGATTACACTGGGATGTTTCTTACAAATGATGAGCAGCCCTTCACTTTCAGGAAGAGGCATAGAGCGCAATAATCTCGAAGACCAAAAACTCTAGAATAGAAAATCCAATACATCAGAGTATTAAAAAAGTACGTGATGCTTAATATCATATTAAACTATTTTATAAATATGTATTTTCATTATAGGAAGTTGAGAGCAACATATCAACAGTCCTGTTTGTATCTTAATCTCATTTAGCTCTCAAGAAGACCTGCAAAATGGGACGAAACGTTGTTCACTAATAATTTTTATTCACCTTTCTTGATATACTTGTATGAGTATATAGCATTTTTTTTCATAACCAAGGTATTTGGTGACCTGGAGGATCTCACTATTGCTGTTTTATTCGGATCCTTCTCCCTGTTATCATTATCTGTTATCTCCCAGCATATATCATTACTGTGTTGATACATTATGTCACCCAAAAATTGTCTTTTTTTCGCCTGGGTATTTGGAATATCATCTATCAATCCAGATTGCTTTTTTGTATCTGTTACAATAAAAGCAAACCTTCAAATCTATACTTTTGTATGAGTTCGTGAATTTGTAGCAAGCATTTAGCCTAATTGCGACATTCCAACTGGAGAAAAGGAACTAAAACTTGGTTTGTTATGTGAAATAAAAAATTGAAATGTTTTCGATACTGTCCTTGATACCGGTTTATTTAGATATGGCGTTTTGCTCCGATTCCTTTCCCATTTCTTGAGTATATTCCCTATTCCCGCCTGCGATGAGGTGAGGAAAGGTGCACACTGAAGCCGGAGATACTGGAAGGCTAATCACCCGGCTACCGTGTACCGCAATTAATTTCGAATCAAGCACCTGATACAGCGATCAGCTGTTGTCCCGGGATTTGTCTTCCTGACGTGAAGATTATACATCGCGCTCCTCCCAAGACGGCTACCGTCTATCGGCCTCATTAAATAGCAACAAAATGGAAATTAATCGTTAATGCCTCATTAGACTGGCTCCTTTCTTGGATTTTTTTCCCAACACACCAGACAGCCTTGCTCAAGGCAACGCTAACAACTACCCTTCAACTCGAAGCTGTAGGCATGGTTCCAAATTACGCTGACTTTTTAAAACGAAACGGAGATGGGTAAGAGCCATGATCATTAGATGTGGATTTGCATGTTTAGATTATTCATTGACTGGCCGACTACTCCACCTCTTGTAACCAACTGGTAATAACCTACCACACTGTTCTTGATGTTAGAGCGATGAGGTTTTTTGCTACTGTAATGATTAATAATTAAACAGTTTTTCATATACCTGTATTTCGCGTCATAGTTATTCAAAAAAATAGGTTTATTGCAATCCGAAATTTCAAAGTTCCCGGAACTTCAATTTATGGACCCCTCTCAAAAATAGCATATTATATTTTATAATGCGGAAATGACAGGAAGTAAATTTGCTGCTACCTAAAGAATAAAAATGCGTTCATTAAATATTCGTTCGTAAAGTTAATTCGTACTATTGCATTCTGAAATTATGTCAAATTTGTGAAATATTGTAAAATTTTCGATCAATACTGTGAGATAGAGTATCAGGATAGTAGTTCGTGTCTGTTATTGAAATATAGTTTTATTTTAGAGAAAATATAAATATGTACCTCGTAAGCTTACCAGTCCCGCGTTCCATCCTCGACCAAAAGCCAAATAAAATAATTAAAAAAAAAAAAATGAATATCTCAGAGGAAAATGGAAAGCGGCTGGAATCTGAAAAAAAAAACTGAGATCACCCGATCTCTCTCTCGATTGCTTATGTTACGACTTCGTTATCTTTTGTTGAACTCTTGTTGTTGTTGTCTGGAGCTTTAGGACGTAAAACCCTGAGGTCATCAACGCCCATGTTTCGCGCTTTATAATTCCATTTCATTTATATTTATAATTCTATTTCACTTTATTTTTCTCTTTAAATAATTTCGAAAAAAAAATTTAAATATTTACTTCTTTTGGTTTTTTTTATTAGGTATAACAGATTTTCTGGTTTAAATCTTATTCAAAAGGCCATTCCTTTTTAAGAAAACTAAGACCATTTCCACGTTCTTCTGGTCATCATTCAGAGCATCCGATACACTCGGTCCTACCCCCAATCTACTCAAGTTCGCATGTCAATCAATAAAAATGACATTTCTGAAATATGTGACTGATCGTAAGTACACTGTTGCAGTATTGACATTTTGGCGGTGGCTGCTTACTGATCAGACATGTATGAGTTAAACTTGTATGACCTTTTCTCAATCTGGCAATAGCTACCTCATCCCTGCGATTGGAACGGTTTGATGTGGTCCATGGTTTAATGGTTTTTTAATAGTTTTTAATTTGCTTGGCGGGCTTTTATCCCACATGGTTTGCCAACTTGATGATATTTCATTTTTCATCGGAAGACTTATTTCTTGGGGTGTCAGAATGGCCGCGCTCTGACCTGGAAGAGCAAGTGCTTATTAAACTCTTGTATTATTGGCAGTAAAAAAAAATAATAATTTTCGTTATTTCTATCTACCTGGAGAACCCTAAATATGTATTGTCATAGGAACAGAAAAATAAAAAATTTTTTTTTTTTGCAGATCACATTAAATAACAACAACTCAAAGTGTACATCCATCTTCGCTGATATTGGTCCTACATCTTTCTTTTATTCTCGTACAGAAACATTGATAGGCTAAGAAATTTTAAGGACTTACTACTCAGCAGGTCTGTATGCATGTATCCGTTGAAAATGCCACTTCGCGATCACCTTTTTTTTTACTTGTTCTTAATGTCGAAACGTTTCGATAGAAAAAGCATCTTTGGAATCACTATTATTAAGTTCATTGTAGGCATCCATTTGTCAAATACGAGAAGCATGTTATAAAATCAATAATAGTTTTAACTGGGTAATGATTTTTTGTCTCTGAAAACATATAAAAACTTAAAAAATTTAGGCCTAATATTTTATAAAGGATATGGAAGATATCTTGAAATACAGATATAAGTTTCTAGCGCAATACGGAACATGCAAACGTTTATAATTATATGGGATGAATGTAAATCACTGCTAAGTCCGTCCACACGAGATATTGTATAAGTATTTATTGCATTATTATCTCAATAAATGGACTTCTTTTTTTTATTTAATTAGTTAAAAAGTTCTTGATAACCTTTGATTGCACTAAATTCTAAAAAAAAATAAGAAAAACGTCCCTCTTCGTGCTAAAATTGGAATTTAGATCGGTGAATGTCAAGAAATTTATTTCTAACCGTTAAAAATTCACATTAAATTTATTTTAAAAAAAATTAATATATTAATTAAGATACAATTTTGTAAATTATAGACTATTTGAAATGCAATAAATTATTTTTGGGTATATTAAAAACTAAAGAATTCAAATAAATATCTGTCTGACCTGTGTTATTAAGGAGTGTAGATTTTGTTGGTAAATCTTAGTTTAATTTTCTATATTTTATCTCTATGGTTCTTTTCTTCTACTGTCCTAAACTGTTCCAAATTTTCGCGGAGAAAAATCTGAAATGTGTAAACGTTTTGTATAAAACATCCGAATCCTTGAAAAATCAACTTAATTGTTTAATTTATTATATTATTAAATGGAAAGCTTATCTAACTTTCCATCAAAGTAAACAGGCTAAACACTCACCACTTAAAAGCAAAACTGAAATAAATAATCGCCCTTAACCACTACAAATTTTGATGTAACATGTGTAGATTGAGTGGGAATCCAGGTTAAAATTAATAACAATGAACGCTTTTTATAACAATGCAGGTAATGTTTAAATAATAAATTTAAAAAATAAGTAATTCAATAATGTAGATATATCAATATGAATAATTGATCATATAATTTCAAATAATGAAGAATGGTCAGGGGTGCGGTCAAAAGAGAAACAAAAATAGTTATAAACAATTATTTATTTCCCGACGTTGAGGTTCATCAGGGCTAAAAATATTTTGAAATAGTAAGATAATAAGATACAAAAAGGTAAATTATGGTAGATTTAAATTATGTAAAAATAATTCTAGTATTTTTTTTTTCATTTTACAAAGTCGGGCGAAACATTTTGTAGAGCTTCATTTGGGCTGTCCAAGTTGATAACTTTGGCGACTTTTCTTTTTTATTTACTAATTCAATAATATTCACCAGTGTTTGTTTTTCTTTACATTGAATTCGACTTAGCATAATTAGAATAATACTTATTAAATTAATACTAATTATAATT
>NW_027105546.1:218135-224996 GCF_000696795.3 Halyomorpha halys
TATTAATTCAATGGTTTATATCCTACATGCCTTTTGCTAACTCAAGGGTTTTTAAAGCATTGAGTTGGAAAGTAAAACATAATATAATAATTATTCTATTATAATTAATTATTAAGATGTATTACCCCTAGATCGTGTATCGGAAATATAATTGACTTAAATCATCACGCAACGGAATAAAATTTACATTACAAGGAAATACGGCCTTTATTATTTTGTTAAGGGGGGATTTCGATTTTTCTTCAACTTCTGCAGATAGTGGCAGTTAACGGGCCAAACTAGAACTTGTGAACGAGATACGAATAATTGAGCTTGCATTATCAATCATTTAATTGAATATTAACTGCTAGTTCTGTAACGTTATTATCTACATGATTTGTCCATGGGTCACCGGTAAATTTGAAAATGAAACATAAATAGTTGAAACTTGAAAATTAAAATGCAGTTTCATCCAGAAAAATATCAAAATGTGGTAATTTATGCAGTAACTGCAAAATGTGCATTTTTTTGTTATATGGAACTATGTACAAATATTCTTTCTCACATGCTATTTTTGATAAATTTGAAGTACTTCAGAAAAAATTTCTATAATATTTAATAACCTATCTAAAGTATAAAATTTTAATCTAGAGAATAGATTTCTGTAGATTTTATTAACCTATCTAAAGTGATTTTAAATTATTAAAATCAGTTAATGTTTACTTAAGTTATCTTAAAAAAAAATTACGAAAATCCGCTTTCTCAATTGGACTTAATGAATCCGTCAGTTGAAAAGAAATATCACAAGCATATTACATTTGTAGAAACCAAAAAAAATACGAGAACATTGTAGAGAAGTAAAGCCGGCGCCAACTTCGTTTTATTGCTCTCAAGTTGCAATGATTTTCTGCAATTCTGAGAACCAGAGTGCATCGTCCTCGCTCAGTATCTGGATTATATAGGCTATACTTTACAGTAGAATCTATACAATTATAGGAAAACAGATGGTGAATTTATCATTAATTACACATATATGTTTATGTGTGTATATATGGTGGCTGAATGCGTTTAATCTGGGGTATTTTTATATTTTGAATATTTAATACAACTTATATATAAAATAAATAATGGATATGGGTCGATAAATTATATTAAAATTTTTCTTCAAAGTGTCATTTATTAAGTTATTTTGCATTTTATTTAGTTATATAAAGTTGGGCAAAAATTAGCTACAGTTCAAACTAATAGCTAAAATTAGCATGGATACGATATTTATTTATGAATGGTTCATTCATGAATACGGGCTGAATCCATGGCAATTTTAGCAACTATAGCTAATTTTTTTCCCATCTCTGGTTATATAAGTACGAATATAACCATAACAAATCGGGTGCGCTGGGCGACCCTTCTCAGTTGATTATTTCTTGATAATTGCTTCGTGTTCTATAACCCCAAATTTCCTTTTATATTTGTCCTTTCTATTAGAATTTAATAAAAATATAATTATAACAACATGAATAATATTTTTAATTGAATTTCTTTTTTTCCCGATCGCTCAAAAAAAAATATGAATCGATGAATTGCATTATGTATTATAAACATAGATCTAATTGAATATAACCTTTATCTATCATTGGTACTTGACGGTGTCCAAGTGAAATACTTATATGAAGTTTGAGGTGATCATTCTATGGAGAACTCAACTTAAATCTTTAGAGGTGAAGGGCCTCCACGTGATAGTTGAAAAAGAGCAAATACTAATAATTAAAGAAGAAATAGAATAAGTAAATACTAATAATAATTAAGATATAGAAAGGTAAAAATAGTAGGGAAGGGGGAGGAATAAAAAAGAAGAAAGGTCTTAAGGGTGATGTTGATAGGGTTTATGGGGCCCTTCCTACCGTGCCACCTCACTGGAAGTTGGATGATTTAATTGTCCGGAATAATGGATTGAAGAGATGTCAAAAAACTTGTACTGTTTCCAGTTGTAGTTGGTGATGTATGTGAGTCGTGTTACGTCTCTATAACATAGTTTTTGGTACCATTGTAGGCTATTGACTTCAGGCCTATTGGGTGTAGGAATTTATGAAAAATGGATACTGGAAGAAACAGAAAATCTTCGAAATAAATCAAGTTGAAAAATTTCTAGTTTTGAGTTTCTTCAGAAAATTGTTTTCGAGGATTTTAAACGACGTTAAAAACGAATATTATTTACCTATTAATTTGCTAAACTATGAGCCCTAAGAGAACTGTTTACGTTCAATTTTTAAAAAGCAACATTTCATAAAAGATGCAATGAAAAATCAGTTAGTGATTTCATTTTGAGAAATATATATCTCAATAACTACTATTCCTACGAAGGTAAAGGTAATAAACTACTTTATAGTACATTAAACTAGCTTTAATTTGAGTGCTAATAGGCATCTGTACGTTAAATGGTTTTTGAGATATAGATTTCTCATAATAAATAAATAAATCAAATTTGTTACTGCATTTTTTATGAAATGTTCCTTTTTAAAAAGCTATATCTCGAGAACTATTGGACGTAAATAGCTCTATTAGGGCTTATTTTTTAACTAATGTACTCTACTTTAAATTATGTTCTCTTAGGTTTTCTAGTATTATTGGTAATTTTAAAGATATAGAGCTCCGAATGAGAAATTAGTGTTTTTTAAGGTTTTGATACAGCCGCCATTTTTTATTCCCCCTACCTGTACTTGGCAGACTCATCAATTCAGACTAGAGATTATTCATAAATAGTTTTCATTAAAGTAATCAAAAATTGGGATAAAATAACTGCCTTTTTTCTCCTATTGGGTTCTTGTACTATTACAAGAGGTATATATTGCTGTGATACTTTCCATCATCATCATCTACGCGGCCTTCAACCTCAATTTAATATCAGATAGATATTATTTGTTATCGACAATAGAACTATTTTATTTTTTATTTTTTTTAAGAAAACATCTCTTTTGGTTTTTTATTTTATAGTTTTGTTTGTTCCCATATCACAGCCCTCGAAGAATGGTGTAATTGGAGGATTAAGATAAATTCCAACAAATCCTATCATATCACCTTTACCTTTCGTCGTAAACCTACCGACTGCCCTACAGTTGCATTTGATAATGTTATTCTTACTCCTGTGGAACATATCTGCTACCTTGGACTACATCTGGACAAACGATTAACCTGGAATTCTCACACAAGACTGAAAATACAGGAAACTGCACGTCGATTTCGACTATTACAGAACTTACTAGACAAACTGTCTAAACTTCTAACTCATTAGAAAAGACTGATCTACGTGACTGTAATAAGGCCAATCTGGACCTGGACCAATACGGAGTTGAGCTTTGGGGCTCCACTAAATCTTCGAATTCCTCTCGTATTCAATCCTTACAATCCAAAATCCTCAATGCTCCTTACTTTGTCACAAATAAAATCATACATAAAGACCTTAATGTTCCTTATGTAACCGATCTAGCCCGAACCAGATATCACTCCTTCCATTAGAAACTTCCTAACCATTCAAACCCCCTAGTTTCTAATTTTTCATCCTCTTCCAGTCCTGATAATCCTCCGAGGCGCCTGAAAAGAAAATTGCCACGAGACCTGCAAATGTAAAATGTCATTAAAGTTCTACCAATGGATAATTTCTCTTTAGTGGTGCTCCTTGTAGTGGTCTTTGTGTTTGAGTCTGAGTGACAGCCCTATTGTGTATATGAGGAGTTGGAATTGGTATGATGACATTACAGTCTGAATTCTGTGTGTGGTGAAAATAAAAGTTGTATTGTCTGGTCGTTAATTATTGGTTCTCTGTTGCAAGTTTTCTTGTATGAGAACCAAATTTTACTTTCAAACATCCACAGTTCTCAAGAGAATTATTGAGCCTAGGTATTATGGCCCGAAATAAAATTTAATTATATTTACTTCATATTTTTCTACATAGAGTATCTTTGACGAAATTATATAAAATATGAGGAATGTAATGATTTATTTATGAATTTAGATCCATTTGTGTAAATTATAAAGGTGCAATTATTTAATAATGATTTGCAATTATATAATAGCTACATATTTGAACAGTTATATTTTTATTATTATTACTTGAATTATATAACGCAATAAATTTATTTATGCGGGAAAACAAGAGGAACAATAAATAAAAAATTATTTTACAATAAGCCTCTTCATTTTGATAGCCTTATTCTAAGAACGTTTTTCACGAACATGGTGTGCTTTATAAATTATTTAACTTGGAGTATGTACACTGTTAACTATATTATTAGATCTCTCTTCCTGTATTATAAATATATTCTGAAAATTAAAAGCAATAAATGATTCAAAATAATGAGGAAACCATAAGCTATTCTGTTTGGCTTATAAATTTGGTGATATTTAGTAAAAATTGATAATAAGTGGTCACTGATCTTGTACAGATTTTGCTTGAAATCCGAGGTTCCTTTTTAAAAGCAAACTTTATTTATTATAAAGTTTTACTAGCTTACATTTTAGTTTATACTTAATTATTTTGTTGTAATTTTTTTTTAATAGTTTTTAATTTGCTTGGCGGGCTTTTAAGATTTTGTTTACTTTATTTTAATTATTCATCTCAATTGTTTTCTTATTTTCGATGAATTTTATTTTTATACATTTTAATTTATACTAATTTTTTTTATTATTATTATTTAAGTTTTTGTTTTCATTAATTACCTCAGTTGTTCTCTTATTTTTTATTAATTTTATTTTTATCCATTTTAGTTTGTACTTAATTACTTTATTGTATTTTGTTATTATTATTTAAGTCTTTATTTTAATTATTTACCTCAGTTGTTTTCTTGTTTTCTATTAATTTTATTTTTATCGATATTAATTTTTACATAATTTTATTATATTTTTAATTTTGTTTTTTAATTTTACTTTTTATTTTAGATAAGATGTATGTATTGTAATTGAATGTGAACAGCTACTACCCGTGAAGGGTCATAATTCAAAACTTTGTAAGGAAGCACTGTTTATTGAACAACGGTTTTACAAGGTGATATTTTTCAAGATCACACTAAACCGTCAAATTTTTTCCCCACTCAAGGGTACCCACTTTATAAGGCTGGATGGACCTTAGGAGAGCTCTAGAAACCACAGGGTTGACTCACAGCTACTGTGTAACAGAAAATTATTATCTGCCACAACCGGATTTAAACCCAGGTACTTGGAATTAGTAGCATAGTGCTTTACCACTGCGGCACCACGCTCCCTTTCGCTACCCTTCACGTATTCTTGAAAAATTTCATCCTTGTATAACATCTAAATACAGTGTTTCCTTACGAAGTACTGAACCCATGACCCTTCATAGGTCGTAGCGTAGTCATGGCATTTTATTATTTCAATATAAGTTTTAAAAAAATAACATAAAATTTCTTTTGACCTGTGTTGTATTCTTAAGAGTTCGCTTTGGCATTAATGTAATGAGAATACTGACCCAGGGTAAGAAGGGACCATTATGGTTAAGGGATTTTTTGTGGTTGCCTGCTGCCTAGCGAGGACGTCCTGAGTAATAGCGCCGTGAAATTGGCCGGTAATGGAGCTCCCAGGCCGGATAACTCCATATTAAACTCAGATTATAATAATAACAGGCGGGGCACTGTGTAATTTTTGAAAATAAAATTGCCGTTGAAAATGCCTCTAGTAAAGTTTGTTCTCAAACTCAGTTTATCCCGAGTCCTTGCTAGAAGCGCACCTCTTCACTTGCAGCGGCGGGAGCGTTATGGATTTTCGTCCAAGGCCTACTCGATTCCAGTGAGTCAATTTTTGTGATATTTGTTTAGTTTGTATGAATGATAAAAAAAAAAATCTGAACATCAAACAGCTTTCACTTACCGCCCTGCTAAGAACTGAAATAAATCCTCGCTCGTTACTAAGCTATTTGAATATTATTCACCGCGGAAAAATTGTCCGTACTAATTTTCAAAATGAGCCTTTTAGTTGACAGATTAAGTAACTCCAGTTTCACTAGCTTTCAGAAAAGTACTTTTAATATTATTTCTTGTAAACAATTTTTTACATTTTCTATGCAGATATATGACAGAAATATTAAAATTTACGTTCTGCTCTTAACCATTTATTGAATGCTAAATTTTTATAGAATTAATATTAAAAATACTAATAATAATTTTATGGAGTTATTCAGGCAACTGAATGGCTCATATTTAAGTGAAATGAAATAAATTACTATTTATTAAATTCGGTGACGAAAACATTTATCAAGCTAACAAAGTGGATAAGCCTCTACGCAAGCGCCTCCCTCCCTCCCCTGTTAAAGATAATGCTAGGACAAACCTTTTTTTAACGCATATGTCATTATTCTTCATTATCTTCTACGACTTGATATGCTACATTATATTCTTTCGCTTTTCAATGTTACGTTATAAATATATATTATAACTCTTATTTTCATCAATGTGTATTCGAACTTGGAAAAATATTTATACTTGAAATTTTTTAAGTTAATGGTCAAATCATTTCATTGTTTATATTTATATATTTTTTTACTACTAGAAAAAAATGTGGGATGATTAATTATTTCAAAGAAAGAAAGTTAAAGATACTTTAGAGTATACTATATTGCAAATTCTGCATTTAAGCCCTATCAGACTGTTCCAATGAGGATTGGGCAGTTCATAGCCAAGCGAGTTTAAGTACCAACTTAGTCTGGCTCGCGAATGAAGTGGTGTCGGTTTGAATCTGACTTTTAGAAGTTTGACTTTTATTTTTCTGGTGGTCCCACGAAATATTTCCCACCATGGTTAGAATAGGGAGGTAACCTTCAGATAACCTCCCGTATGTCAAAAATTACAAGGAGGGGGATCATAAAAAAGAATTTTC
>NW_027105546.1:226557-228511 GCF_000696795.3 Halyomorpha halys
TATTATATTATATTATATTTTATAATAGAGTTTCATTACTTATCCTTTTTTGGCTGCCATGTTATCAAATTATGATTGAAATAAGCTCTTACTTGAAAAACTGATATTGTTTCACCACTAAACACCAACAGTTTTAAAAATGGTTAGATTTTTAAATGTAAACATTTTAACTGTTTTTATGTTCATACGTATGAACTAACAGTGGCTTGCCATCCGTTTAGTGCTGTAGGAAGATTTGTTTTTTACTCCAATCAGCAAAATAAAACAGTAATTTTTTAGTTAAAAACTATAACGTTCTCCTCTGATTACAAAAAAAAAATGTAATGTTTTGCTATACAGTTATCATTCAAATAAAAAAAAAGTTTTAATATTGTATTATTAATTTGAAAATTAATACAATAATTATTTTTTAATATAAAGTTAAAATTAATTGAGAATGATCTAGCTTCAAACTATGTTTGCTTGTTTTGTGTTATAATTAAATGTCGTTAATAAGTAATTGTTTACTTTCACTCCTCCAAAAAAGGTGGAAACAATTACTTCTTGACAGTCTGGTAAAAAAATATATATATATAAAGAAACATAAAAATAAAGTTAAGAAACACTAAAAGATGGAAAATAAAAATGAAACGAAAAAAGGAAAATAATGAACAAATAAAAATATTTTAATATTTCTTGACAATCTCCTTCTTATTCACATACCCTCAATCATCTATATATCTATAATAAATGCATATTATATACTCCTATATTGAGTAGGTAATATCTAATTATAATTTTTAAAAAAACAATCTAAACTTCTATGGAAACTAGGTTCATAACGAAAATCTTGTTTCGTAACACAAGATGACCTAACTATCAGGTCTGAAAAGGTTTCTAATATTTTGAAAATCGTGTCACAGTCCTGCAACAGTAGGTATATGTCTGAGGTTACGCCGTATTTCAATTTCAGACTTTTTTTAAATATCCTCCCCACTCCTCTTCCAGTTTTAAGCTTATATTTCAAAAGTGATATAGAACCGTCGCTTTTCGGGGGTCTTAGCGGGGCTGGTCCAGCGGGGAAGGATTGCCTTTTTTTGTGTTACGATCACCTCCTGAGATTGTGACATGCCGTACATCGACCAACCTACTTCCTATAATTGTCTGTTTGAAAAGTCAGATAAGTTAGGCTGCCATGGAGGGCAAGTGCTATTTTGATCAAGGATGTTCCAAACATTATTTGGATCGATCAAAAGTTAGATTTAGAAATACGACAACCTTTTTTTCCCCCACATTCATGAATTTATACGCTGAACGTTGAAGTTCTAACGAGGTGTTGAAACTCACTCAATGACCTGTTTGAACTAAACAGGTCTATTCAAAAATTTAATACATGGTATTCAGTGATATGGATAACAAGATAACTTGAATACCGAGCTCCGTGTGTTATTTGAAAGAACATTTTTTAGTAACATATAATTTTTTTGTTTGATTATATAGGATATTTTTTTGTTCTGAATTTTTCGACAGGAAAAATGATAAGAATAGGACTACCGTTGGCCTCACCCGCGCATAATTTCGCCATTTTATGATAATTTGCTCACTAATAGCAGGTTGTGGACAACTCTACATCTACCACCACAGCTTTCCACCGCCCTGGACCCCCGTTCCAACTTCCTCTCTTTACATAGGTCTGCTAAATTAATCTCTGAGGAAACGAGACCGTTGGAAAACATTTAGATAGAATATTAGCTTAGTTATGTGAACTTATCCTTCTATATTCACAACCCATATTTTTCTTTCTTTATTTATTTATTTTTTTTTCCTTCTGGGTCATTCCTCCTAGAAGGCTGAATCAGTGATAGCCACGAGACTTCTTGTCAAAACGTTATTGCTTTACATGTGGAAATTATTCTTTTTTTCATTGAGATTATTTTATTTATTTATTTTTATTATTATTTTATTTTATTTATTT
>NW_027105546.1:228561-239517 GCF_000696795.3 Halyomorpha halys
TTTTATTTATTTATTTTTATTATTATTTTATTTTTATTTTATTTTATTTATTTATTCATATTCATTGTTCGATTTTGTTCATTTTATTTATCCTTCTGTTTGTATATATTTTGAGAGAGATTTTATTAATTTTTATGTTCTTTTTTCATTTATTTGTATTCTCATTTTATTTTAGTATGCATATGATCAGTTATCACTATTATCTATTACAACATAGATAAGTGTTGTTCACTTATATTCACAACCCATATTTTTCTTTCTTTCTTTATTATGCTTTACATGTGGAAATTATTCTTTTTTTCATGGAGATTATTTTATTTATTTATTTTTATTATTATTTTTTTTCCATATTCATTGTTTGATTTGGTTCATTTTATTTATCCTCCTGTTTGTATATATTTAGAGAGAGATTTTATTTATTTTTATGTTCTCTTTTCATTTATTTGTATTCTCATTTTATTTTAGTATGCATGTGATCAGTTATCACTATTATCTATTACCAACAACACTTATCTATTCTGGCAGATTGTAATATCTATCAATAAATAAAGTTTTGAATACATTGCTTTACATGTTAATGTAATTAAATTACCTAAAAAATTTTAGAGGAGATTTACGTTCTGAACGTCTACAGTTAAAGCGCGCTCACTGAGTCCCCATAACATATAATACCGCTTGGGCCTTCCATTTGTGAAGGTAACCATGATTTATAGTTTCCAATGTTAAGTATAGATATTCTACATCAGTATGAATGTGTTAAGATAAATTATTTTATTTTAACTTAATTTTTAAACTCCTTAATCACTTAAACCTATTAGTTTCTGATCAAGATTTCTCTTCCATCTCTGACAATCCACCGATGCACCTGAAAAGATGGTCTCGAGACCTTGTAATGTATGATCGAACAGTGAATCCGATTTTGATGAAATTTTCAAGAATCGGTGAGAGTTACTTGGGAGAACGGAGGAGCGCCAACCTACATGCATTTTGAGATACTCAAATTTTGTATCTTAATAACTTGTGTAGTTTTAATACATTATTTTTTAGTCCGTCATTTAATATTTTATATTTTTCATATTATAATAATATTATGTCTTGATAATAACAAAGTTTAAATACTTATATTTATATTTATAGTTTAAAAAAAAGATATTTTATGAAAAATAATCCATATCAAACATGAATGAAAGGGAGAGAAACGAGGAATTTCTCCATCCTTTCCCTCTTTGAATGAGTGAAATTTTATTCATAAAACCCACAGTTTTCTTTTTTCTTTTCATCAATTGGAATTTTAAATACATAATTTAACATTTTTTTTTATGAAATTATAAATGACCGGCATTTTCTCGGAGTGATATTGGAAGTTATAATTGCTTTAGATTTATTAAACACAAAATCTCCATAATAAACTGAAACAAACAAGCTATTGGAAAAAATTAGATAATATTTTGAATATTTTTTATTTTCATTTATCGAAATTTTCTTTCATGTATAGGTTTTCTTGAAACATTTCTAACATTCCTACAGCCAAATTGTCTGGGCATTTCTTTTTATGATCTTATTTTAATCAATGACATGGAATTTTTATTTGTAAAACTAACTGAAAATTTTTTAAAATCGAATATGTAAAATATAACACTAATATAATCCGGCTTGAATACTTTTCTACTAATTTCTTTCAACTATATCTGTTTAAATATCATATAATGAGTACTATGTGTTATCTTGAGCTATATAACTCATTCAGTATATTTCAGTAATTAATTTTTATATAAGTCAAGAATTAATTGCATTTTTTGTGAAAGTCACGTGAAAAGATTAACTATCAGAGACAGTTTAAAATTCTCTTTAGGCTGTTTCAGGTAATGATTTTTATTTCAGTTATAACAACAAAAATCCTGAAATTATAAAAATCCTTTAGTATTTATGCAATGAATTACATTTTTTCACTCGGTTTTGTAACTGGACCTTAATTGACTTACTACCAAACATTTCATAAAACACGAATCTGACTTCTCTAATATTTCTTTAACGTACTTAACAAAATAATAACAATAAATATGATGAACGCGAACATGTAAATTTATTACTAAATACATAAATAATTTCAATAATTATGAAGAAGATGGTCAGGGTTGCTGTCAAAAAGGGACAAAAATAATTAAGAAGTATTTATTTTCCGACGTTTCGCCCCACTTTGTAGAGCTTCATCAGGGCTTAAAGATACAAAAAACAACCAAAAACATTTTTACATAGTAAGATAATAGGATACAGAAAGGAAAATTAAGGTAGGGTTAAAATTATGTATAAATAAGTGAAAAGAAAATTATAAAGAAATTACAAATAAAAGAAAATAAGAAATAAAACAGTATCAATGTAAAATAAACATTGACGAGAATTTAAAATATTACGCTAACTATAAGGTTAAAAATGTTCAGAATAACACAATTTTATTATCTTATTATGTTTACACTAAAAGACGGAAAATGAAGAAGTAAGTTGAGATTAAATAAGGGTCGAGAATAAATAAAAACATAAAATTAATAATAATAATAATAAATGTGTAAAGAACAAATGAGGACCACCCACCAGTTCAAGTTGATAGCTTTAGAGACATTGACAGAAAAACGGAAGAGTACAGGAGTGAAGGGGAGTTGACTGTTAACGGTTGTATTTCTATTTTTAAAAAGTCACCTATACATGAATCATATAAAAATATGATAAGAAATGAAAAATAATAGAAGAATTATTTTAACATAATTTGAACCCTACCCTGTTTTACTTTTTTGCATCTTATTATCTTACATTTTAAAAATATTTTTAGCCCTGATGAGGTTTTACGAAGTGGAGCGATACGTCGGAAAATAGTTCTTAACAATTGTCCTGAAGGATTTAAAAACTGCAAACGATTTTTTCGTTTGACCGCAACTGAAGTTAGAGACCTGTTAGTTTTTCTCTTCTAATGGAATGGTAGCCGACAAAGAGAAGCCACAAAGTGTAGGTAATAATAAATAAAGGAAAGATAATAATAAAGGCGGGGATTGGGCTGTTATTATAAAGCCGCCGGTCCAACTCCTGGCGCCACGAGTCCACCATTTTATTGTCTCCTTGCAGTGGCAAAGGGCAGTGGAGCTTTACCCAAGTTGGATATTGAGCTGTAAAATAATTAATAAATAGAATTATTATCAAAATAAAAAAAATAAAATAATAGAAGCCTTGTTGTACTGGATTCCCCGGTTTATAGAGATTCTGTTCTAGCAAAATTTTCACATGTTTGCCACGTTCAGCAAATCCAAAATATCTACAAACAGTTGGTTAATAAAGTTATTAAACATATACCCGTACCTACAGAAACCAACATTGCGGACATCAAACTATGCTGTTTTATTATAAAAAGGAACAAATGAGATGCGTTAAAATGAGAAAAAGCACAAAAAATATATATATATTTATCGTTAAAGATGAAATAAAAAATTTATAGAAGTGGTACAGTAAGTTATTAAATTTAGCTTTCGTTTTACTAGATACTTGTTAATTCAATTAACCCTTCACATAAATACAATGTATTTATAAATATATATCCGGAATATGGTAAAATAAAATGGAATTGTATTAAATAAAAAATATACTTATAAAATTAATTGACAATATTTAACACAAACCAATTTTATTCATTAATAGAAGATTTTTTAAATTTCTGAGGTGAAGAAACTTCATATTAGTTATATAATTTTTTTTTTAGAGTAGGTGTATATATGACGATTTCAAAATGGAAATTGATATAAATGACAAATATGAGGATAGAATAGATTTTTTTTTTCAAAAATTGTTAGAGCCCAATCTATAAAATTCTATGGGTCGTATGGTTTTTTTTTTAGTTAAGTGAAACTTCTTCAGGCGCAGAAGAGCAAATTGGGCTTGACCAGACAAAAGATAAAACGCTTTTTCTTATAATTAAATAAAATGGAATAAAAGAGATATTAATTCACAAAAAAAAGTATTTATTAGTTTCGTATCATTTAATTTATTTCTCTATAAATATGATATGAATTTGCTCTCTGATCAGTTGTACCTTTGTGTGAAAAGATATTACAGAATCTAATATTACAAAATAAAAAAAATATGTATGTATACGTAGAAGCTATTCATGTGACAATGAATAAAAACAAAAGATGCATTGTGAGATATATATTCACCATACCTCATTATTTTGATGAATTTAGATATAAGTTCTAAAAACTCCCAAAATACGATTTATATACTGTATAAAAAATAATATATAACACATTATAAAGATCTCTCAACCAGGTTTTGTCTTGGATGAGTGTTCCTGACACAGAGGGGTCATGGAACATTGTAGGTTTTTTGGACAACTCATATTTTGAAGTGGAATTCAAGATCCTGCCATCTAATGGCAAAGGCATTCAGTAGGGTCCCTGTACCCAAGGCATATGTACAGGTTAAAAAGGGTGAACAGGCCCCTTCCGAGAGTAATACAATTTTTGCTAATATTAAACAATAATTATGAGTGAGTAGTTCTTCACCATACCCAGGGAAGAGGAACAGAGCATAATAGAAGAGACGAGCCAGCCTTCAAGTTTGATCAAAACATTAACCTATCGCCAATCAAGCTCCAAATAAACTACATCATTTATTATTCCATGTAACTCCATACAAAACACCTATCTAAAATAAATTAAACTAACCTAACTAAACCACATTGTATTCTCTTTCGGAAAAAAACCCACATATAATCAGTTGTTGTACAAACCATTCAAGAATAAAGGTTTTATTTCATTCTTCACCATGCTTAATTTATTTTAAATACAGTTATCACTATTCATACCATCTTACTAGGAAATTATAATTAATTTGGGTAATACCCCCCACCATTGGACATTGGGGAACACCTGAATTAAACAATTATTACACAGCAACTTAAATTTCCACTTTATCGAATCGATTTTTCACATTTTTCGGATTTCCTCGAAAAGAACTCTAACGATTTTGATTAAACTCACCAAATAAATGTAGAGCTAAAAGGTGCCTAATATCAGCTAGGGCTAATCCTCAATGATATAGTCTAACGGGGATTTAATTTTTCTTCAAAAGTACTTTTTAGTTTGTTTATTTGAAAATATAAAAGTTCTCAAAGTTAGGAATAATAGACAGTATACAAAAGATTAAAGAATTTCATAAATTACAAAAGGAAAAACAGAGGCATTCTATTCAGACGGGGGGAAAAAAAAAACGAGATCACCATTCGCGATTGCATTAAAACTTCGTTTTCGGAAATTTATATCAGTTATTCTCTCTTCAGGAAACTCTGAAATATGAATTTTATAGCAGCAGAATAAAAAATATTTGTTCATAATTTTCGCCTTTTTTTTTTTTAATTTTGTTCTTTTTTATTAATTGATATTTACAACTGTATTTGCATAAAAATACATCTGATAAATTTTATGTAAGATCATAATGATACGACAAAGGCATGTAGAGAAACCACTCATTGGTAGTACTAATAATATTTCTACATTATAAGGTTTAGAGGTCATCTTTCAGGCACCTCGGAGGATTGTCAAGAATGAAAGTGGGAGTAAGATTAGAAACTAGTGGGCTTGGGTGGTTAGGGAGTTTATAATGGACTAAATTGATTACATATGAGACATTAAAGTCTTTATGGATGATTTTATTTGTGACAAAGTAAGGAGCATTGAGGATTTTACGAAGGATTTTGGATTGTAAAGATTGGATACGAGAGGAATTCGAAGGTTTAGTAGAGCCCAAAAGCTCAGCTCCGTACGTCCAAATAGGCCTTATTATAATTGAGTTGATCAGTCTTTTGTAATGGATTCGAATTTTAGATTTCTAGTAAGTGCTGTAATGGTCGGAGTCGACGTGCTGTTTCCTGCATTTTCAGCCTTGTGTGAGAATTACAAGTTAGTCGTTTCTCCAGATGTAGTCCAATGTAGCTGGTCGGTTCTAAAAGGGCATAAAAGATACTGTAAGGCAATCGGTAGGTTTACGACAAAGAGTAAATGTGATCTTAAACACGTTCATTCTTATTTAATCAACGATAACATGTTCAATTTCTCCTCTCTTGTGAATATACTTGAATTCTAATACTTTTGTATATCAAATATTAATTACCAAGCAAATATTAATAAATTTAAATAGAAACCAACTGATAATCTCTCGACCGTACTTTTGAAATTTTTTAGAGATATTCTAACTTTTACCTATTCAGTGATAAATAATCAAGATAAAGCAAATAAACGTATAATTCGTAAGATGAAGCTCAGAACTAAACTCATACGCTCAGTCAATTATTCCATGATCTCGGGTTGGAAAATTAAAAGATCCTTGATTCAATTTCGAGTTACTGGTTCTTCTAATGATTATTTACGAGTTGAGCATTTGATTCAATATCTGATTCGACTTATCAGATGGTGAAACACCATAAAATACTGATAAGAGCACTTTCCCTAAATTACTTTAAATTATTACTTCCCCGCCGCCGAAGGCTAGCAATAAAAGAAGCTAGAGCTACCTGAAGAAGGGGTGGCTAGTTGCCATCATTAAGAGGACGTGTTAAAGTATAATTGTTGACTGTGTCCCTTTGTAGCTACCGGCTATATATTTTTTCTTTTTCCTTCTGTCCCTCCTCAGCGCCGGTCAGTCCAACCACCCCGGCTCCGTTAATTACCGGTTAGCCGGATAAACCTAACGGTTGACGACCGTAAAAATTTTTATGGATATAGCCCGGAAACTAGTCAATTAAAGACAATTAGTTTATAAAGAACCTAGATTATATAATGGAGTGTTATACCGAGCCCCGCATCCTCGACAAATTTACACCAAAATTAGAATCCTCTGATACCGGGCTATTATGACTGAGCCGCAATTTATCAATAAATTTATTATTAATTTAATATTTATAAGGGGTCGATTAAAATATAGAAAATAGGTGGTTAAAGAAGTTATAACAATTAAGACTATTCAAAACATCTTACAATTTATATTAAAATACATTATTCAATAACCTACTGACTCGAGTTAGTTATGTCTTTATTTACTTTAATTATTTTACCTTGGCATTAAAAATCCGTATAAAAATCTCTTCTTGAAACTTATTGTAAGGGAAAAATAATTAATAATAAAATTATTAATCAACTAAGAGTAAAACCTAAAAAAAGACAAAACCAGCAAAAAAAAAAAGTAAAGGCTGAAGCCTGTATATATCCTTTTAATGCCAAGTTATATTAATTTGTAAATAGTCGTAGTAATTAATTTAATTACACTTTTGTTTTATTCGTATTATTTTTGTTAGAAGATTGATTTTATTTGAAAAGAAAGAGATGTATTTATACTTCATATTGTAATATTTAAATGCAGGAATAACGGCCGGTGCGGATTATTTGCCTAGCAACGGGTAAAAAATCAATGGTTTAAAATCAACTGGCTAGTCGCCATTGAGATTTTCATCTGATTTTGTTACCAGACCCTTTTTATGTGTCTGTTCTTCTCAGTATGCTTGTGATTGATGGTAATACGGAGATTACGTTCGATGAATGCCTGTATTGTATTTAATTCAATTAAAGTGGACTATTGGATATTTAAATTTGAATTAGTATTAAAATGGGCCCACCAACGTTTGACTACTTTTGAAAATTGATCATAAAAGCTGTGTATACAATTTTGCAACGATGGTCAATCTGGTATCAAAACATATCTCCTCTGAACTATTGGAGTAGCAGATAGTATTTTATTTTATATAGTTATTAATTTTGTAATTTTGTTTATTCTTTTCATTTTATTTTATCTTGAAAATACCTTTATTTTTATTTCTAAATGTTTTATATTGATTTTACGTTTATGTTATTATTGCTAACTTTTCTCAAATAATTGTTTATATCCGATCCAGTCTTTTTTTTTTGTTCTTTTTTTTTTCTTTCCTTCAAAAAAACTACGTCGATCGGGAAATTTCATACATCCATTCCTATCAAAACCATTTTACAAAATCTTGGTATATCAGTTAAATTTATGGGTTACGAGTCAGGTGGGAATCGTTGGAAACGGACTGTCTGATCGTGCTGAAATAGAAGCACACGCGCTCCCCGGAACGAGATAAAGCAATTTTAACTCTATCAGAAATAAGCGAACACCTCAAAAAGTAAATTAAACTAGATGGCAATCTGTTTAGAATCAACGATGTTAATGGTGTTCAGGTCTTACAGGCGGATAGGCTGAGAACATTTTAATTCCTACTTTACCACAAAACATACGTCGCTGAAATATCAGTATTGTAATAACAATATGGCAACTTGCTATATCTTCCAGGAATTCCCAAGCTTCACTACACACCACAATAGTTTTGGCTTTAGCACATACATGGCAGGTTGCACCAATCTTCGGTAAAACTAAAATTTGTATAAGTTAGATTTGTCTAAGAGTATAGTAAAACCGTGGTAACTTAGTGATCTATCTCTTGTCTACAGTTTATATAGATAACATATCCTACTGGAACTATGGAAGATTCCTTGCAAGGTTACCTACTTAAACGTAAATTTGCTCTAATTTTCCGTTTAACTGGTTACAAACTTTACCGGAAGAAATGAAGGTAATATTTTCTGGTAGTACGAACAACTATTTATTTGAACCGAGATTTAAGAAATCGTAGTTTAAACTGGGATGGTGCATCCGGTCCTGTGATACAAAATAACAGTAGAATTAGTATTTAAATTTTTATTAAAAATTTATTATCACAAATAAGACAACGAATAGAAAAAAATAATAAAATAAATACAAACTAAATTAAAGAAGATATAAATGGTATTGATTTCGACCAAAATTCACGCTATTAAATAAGACCTAACGAAAACAGTAATAAACCATATCAAAAGTAAAATAAAATTTTACTGTTACCATACACGAATAAACATTTATTATTTTAAAATAATTCAAAAGTATCAAACATACAGGAGAAGAAAAAATAATGTTATGAATAAAAATTAATAAGGTGTTGAAAAATTTGTGTTTTAAAATTGCTGTTCAAAGCGATAGGTTAAACAGACATTGACAATCAATGTTGTTGGACAATCACCTTGTCAATGTCTGTTTAACCTATCGCTTTGAACAGCCCTGGTGAAGCCTTTGAAGTTACGTGTTGGCATAGAAAAACTATTAAAAAAGGGAAAGGATGTCGGAAGAATACTCCCTCAATTCGTAAACAAGACTGACTTTTATTGTATTCAGCACCTCTATATATACAAGTTCGATCAGCAGATCGATTCAACCTCAATCGATCTCAGGCCGTAACTCCCCCCCACCATTAAAAATGATTTACAATAAATAACCTATGGACAATAAACATTAGACAAATATTCTTCGTAAACCTATCTTTTACAATAGAATGACATGACAAACAAAAATAATGAAAAAACTATTTAAAACAAGAGTAAAACTAAAACTTATACCTCCACTTTACAAACAAAAAGAAATAAAATAAAATATACATGATTAAAAGAGTAACATAAAAATGTATTAGTACTAAAATTAATTCTTCTAGCTCGCATTAAGTTTTATTACACATTTTTACGTATCAATAGTAATAATAAAAAACAAAACAAAAAATACATTTTGTACAATCTTATACTTCATTGGTAATAAGGGCACTCCAGCCTCTATGAATTCGGGATTTTTAGCTGTTCAATATGTACTGTCCTCCTCTGTTCATAATTTTCATCCTACCTGGTCTTTAGATTTTTTGTTTTCGAAAATCACAAAAATAGCTAGAGCAATACTACATATTATACATACACAATACTTTGTGTCGTATGTTGGGTGGTAAGGGAAACTTGTTTGATACGCACACTGCACCAAATTTTCTTTTAAGCAAAGTAGGAATGGCTAACATAGGTACTTCATTTTATTTGCGCTGTGATGCAGTGGTTGATTGTGAGGGCAGCAGCATTTTTACTATCATGCTAGGTACTTAACTTCTTCATGCTGAATTAATTTTATAATTGTTCATTAGTACGTCACTTCACCATTTTACAAACTTTGAACAACCATAAAAAAAAAAGATGTCTTGGGAGGAGAACTAATTGATTAATTACGTGAAAAATTGTTAGTGACTGTAAACCATCATAGTTAACGAAAATGATGTAGTACCTAACCCTAGAAAAAAGAAAGATTTGCCCAGCAAAGTTTTACCTTTTCTAACAGAAGAAGAAAATAAATATCTTTCTTTATCCACCAACTGATGTGTTCAGCACATGAGCATAGGGGCAGCAGAAGGACAATCTCCCTCGAACAAGAAAATCCAACATCCGTAGGCAAAACTGTTAAGTTTCCGAATCGATATTGGTTTCCACGAGAGATTTTACTTCAATAAGATATTATGATTAATTAGAAAATAACATCAAATATTTATGATAGAACAAGAGCATTTGATATATATACACTATTATATTTATTCATGTGCTATTTTTTTTTAAACTTTAAATTATGGTCGTTTTATATTAGCAAAATAAAAAAAGGAAGCATTGCATGCATAGCTGTGTCCTTGACTACGAGGTACAAGGTTAGGGTTATTCCGAGTACGCAATGAAAAAAATAAGAAAAAAAGAACCAAGGATTCGAATTGAAAGTTGTTGGCAAATCCCAAGCCTCCTTGGAAGCAAAAGACATTAGAGTTGTTCTTCTACTTTGTCTACCTTTCTGGAATGTTACTTTTCACATTACAGAAATATTCGTAAATGATTATTACTAGTATATTTTTTTCCATTAAATTCTAACTAAAATAAAAAAGAGAAACGAAATGTATACTTGATTAGATAGTATTTAAATTGTTTCTTAGTATTACTACCACTACTGAACTTACAACCTGCCACACTCAAGGGCAGTAAGTGTAATCCGGTATTAGGGATGTAACTTAATCAAACCATATATATA
>NW_027105546.1:239567-266302 GCF_000696795.3 Halyomorpha halys
TCACTATCATGTTAACTAAAATAAAAAGTAAACAAATAATAGTAATAAATAAATACAATAAAATAATAAAGTATTAACTAAAATAGATAAAATTATATTATATATGCACATCTTGAATAAACATAGGTGGATAACGGACTTAATTAAGGAGTAAATAATAAATATAAAGTAAATAAACTCTTGAACACAATTACACCTGTACAGAGTGTTTACATTCTGCGCAGAGAACTCCGAATCAAGCCCCCAAAGGTGGATGGTATGGTAGAATTCCTGGAATGAAGCGTCTGGAATCGAGCGGCATTGGACGCTGAGTAAGAACGTTTGAGACATAGACGCTCAGGACTTGAGTGTATAAGCTGGCCATTGCCAGAACTCCAATAGTCTGTTTACAATAGATCTCAGAGTCATGTTTCAAACTTCGGGAGTATAGTAATTACACTAGAGGAGTAGGATGATGAGTAAGGTTTATATGGAAGTTTAAGAAGTTAATGGGATGATGTTGGGAACAAAGGGTCATTACAGGGGTGTTAAAGTCATGATAAAGGGTTTTGTTTGTACCATAATAAGGACTATTGTTCGAAGGACTTTGAACTGATAGGACTGAATGCGTTTTATGTTCGAAGGTTTAGCTGCTCCCTACAGTTCATGTCCACAGATCCAGATAGGTGTAACGATACTACTAAACTAAAAATTAAAATTTGAGATAAATGAGTTCAGTTGTTTAAGGAAAATTAATCAAAAATTACCCTTATAACAACAGTAGGTCTATACCTAAATTGGAATAAAACATCAAACCAAACTGAGAAGCTAAAAAAGAAAGATGTGACGCAATCATATAAAAATTGTAGAAAAAAGTAGTTATGATGAAAAATGAAATTTAACATCTCATTTTATGTACTTAAAATTTTTTAAGTAAAAATATAATCGTTAAAAATAAATGAAATCAGCAGTTGGTTAATAATTATATAAAGTTGGAATTTTATGGTACCTCACTGGTATTTTTATAGATATTAATCAAGTTTAATTAAACGAATTAATGTTTTAAAAGTCTGTATTATAAAAAAACATAAGGCAAAGGTTAGGAAATACCCTTCCAGATCTTTTCAAATTTCATAACTAAAAAAATACAAAACGTTAAATGGTAACGCGCCTGTTTACCAACCCTAAGGTTGTGAGTTCGAGCCCGGTCCTACCCCGGGATTCTTTCAAGCATATAATTACACAATGCTCACTCACAGCCTCCACCCCGGGCATTTGTGAGGACCGTTAGCTAATGGGTGACACTCACAAAAATAGGCGCGGGAGTGACGAACCAACCCTATGAAGACCTCGTGAAGAAACGGGCAATGTATTCCCATAGTACATCGCAAGAGGCCTTGGACCTCCACTAAAGAAGATATATATATATACTTGGGAAGTGAACATGCACACTGGGACACCCACCATATACAGGACGATGCATGAATACACAATGCATACATGCATTCTGATGGTCTATCTGATTTTAAGACAAATTCCTATCCGACACTGTTTTGATCCGACAAAGAAGTAAAACCTAACACAATTTTTAAAAGTTTATGGTGATATTACTTTTCATAGATAGATAGAGACTATTCTACCTTTTCACCAATTTGGCTTTTGCTATCAATATTCTACCACCTACTTCATAGATTCATAGACTACCTAGCTTATGCCCTGGAATATAAACTTTATGTAAGAGGTACATTTCTTGATTTGTAGTGATCATTTGATAGCGAGTGGCATGCAGGACTCCTTTATATACTGAAAAGATTTCTTCCCAGCACATATCATGTAATACTTCAGTCTATTTTAAGAGACAGATACTTATGGAATGGCAGGGCCCATCACTCTCCTCATAATTCGCAGCAGTAGCCGGAGTTCCACAGGACCAGCGGACCAGCACATTGCACATTTATTGTACACATCGTGGTTCGCCAAAAACATAGCAATATATAATCGGCCAAATTTTTAAGATCAACTAAACTTTTAGACAGAATTCAATATATTTTTGTAATAAAAAAATGAAACTAATGTAGCTTAGATGTATTATAATGTAGCTATGCATCAATATGTTTTTCTGGTAATACCAGTGGTATTTATCAGTTGATTTCCGAACATTTTCAGGAATTTCCGATGGAATACTATTTTTTTTTTTATGAATTCAGATAAATTAATTAAATTTTAAGACGAATTCATGTCTATTACCGTTTTGATCAGGCTCGTACTAAAGGCGTAAACTGTCGAAAACTGAAAACAATTTTTTACTTATAAATTAAAAAAAAAATTAACACTTTTAATTATGATGGTGGATTAACCGTAAGAATCCGTTATCGTAATACGAGCATAGTTTAATTGAGGCTTTATCTCACTGCAGCCTTTTAATATCCTCGGCCGGTTAAGGAAAATCGGATGATAATGATTCATATAAGAAATCAAAAGCGAAAATCACATAAAGCCTAAAAAAACTATTTTAGGTTTTAGATAATTTACTTTTTTATGATTACGTCGGATATAACGTCGGATAAAAACTGTACTATATAAATTCGTTTTAACATCAGATTTACTATCTGAAATAAATAAAAATATGATTTATTATATTATATTATAATAATTATTAAAGGTTTTACGAAGATAATGGATCTTTCAGACTTTTAAAACGATAGTAAATTAATATTAGTTTAAAGAAGATCAAAGATGTTCAGATTCTGGTACTGCGGGATTTAAGTGTGACTGATGATCTCCGCTAGCCTCAAGGGATTTGTCTTATGGGGGCCAATCATTATTACAGTGCCTTATCAGGCTCGGCTACTGTATTACTTAATTACTATAATATCCACAACTTCACTCCCTCTAATAACTGGTTATATCTTATTATTAGCTCAATCATTAAGTATTCAATATTAAAACCATATAAACTATGCAGACATATAATTAAATCATTAATTCTTTACCTGAGTGATATATATTATAATTTTAAAGTTAAAGAGAAAAAAGTGACTGGATATCTGTGTTTTAAAAAAAAATCATTTTAAATGAGATATGTTAAATTAACTCAAAACATTAAACTTTATATTTTATTTCTTTAGACCAGTTATTTTACTTGCATACATGTTTTATTTACTACATTTTTCATCACTTTATTTTAAATAATTTTCTTTTTGTACACATATTTGCTAACTAGATTTTCATACGTAGGTTATTATTTGTTCTTTCCTCTTGCTTAATTTAGATATCATTTAATAAAGATTAATTAAGACAAATATTACGAAATTTGAAACAATAATAGCGTTTAAAAAAAAGTTAACATACTTAAAACAAACACAATTTTACATGGTTTCAGTAAAATAAAATAATTAACAGCAGATACAATAAGAAAAAATACACAAAACTATAAAGATAATACAGCCTTTATCTTGTTATAATTATTAGACTGTACATGTCATTTAATACGATTTTCTATCTATAATGTTAGTAGTTTTCATATTTTCTAATCATTTTGTAATTTCTCTTATATATTATGCTTGTTATCTTCTTTTTTGTTCTTAGCCCCGATGAAGGCTTGAAATTCTGGCCAAGACGTCGGCAATAATACATTTTTGCTTATTTGTGCACATTATCTTCTCCTCATATATATGTCTCCTTCTTATTCAAAGTTGATTCCTGATACATCATGTTCAAATTGTAAAATAAACCATAAAGATGAATTACTTTTAACTAGCGATTTTAGGCAATTTCTACATCTATTTAATGGTGTTTTAATCATCATCATGGTACTAGCATATAACTAAATCCATCAACAAAAATATTATTTGTAAATATTTTATAGTGAAAATAGATTAAAAAAATTTAAATAAAATTAATATCGTAGATTACAAATCAAGATTGTTATGATAAAAAAACAAAAACAAATAATCATAAAACGGAAAACTGGCGAAATATGACAAGTATATAACGAACTGCAGAAATTTTAAAATTGATATAATTCTTTCATTAAAATATTTAAACTGAGGGAATATAGAAAAAATAAATATGATACGTCACAAAAATAATTTTTTTTTTTTTTATAATTGTACTTGTATTTGTTGGGATACCCAACTTTCCTTAAAGAGGAATGTGAAGCCAAAAAGAGGGGAGTTAACTACACCCTCGAAGCTCATGTTCACGTTTTGGTTTATAGTAATGATGGCTAAACTAAGGGAATATTACCTAACCTAACAATGGATGGAAACCGCAGATTGCCTCCTACTCCGCTGCCACGCCCCTGGAGTTCACCATTAGGACCGTCTTGTTTAAATTTTCCAGGCTGCTTACCCCATCCATTGTACAACTTTCACCAAGTCCATATTCCGAACAAAACTGTCAAAGTTTCTTTTTTCTCTTTTTATTTTTACTGCCTATAATTCTGTTCTGAAAGATCTTTTTTCGGACTTTGATATCTTTCGCTGGTATTTTGATATCTTCTCTTCATTTCCACACAAAGGCATGTGATGTGAATGAAAATTCCTTGAGACTTAAAAAAGCTTGGGATCGAGGTTTTCGAAAATAATTTTTTTGATACTCCAAAACATATCAATTAATTAAAAAAAGAAATGTTTTTGAGCATTTATTATCCTTTCTAAGGCAATTATAAAGGAAAAACAGAGTGGTTCTATATATTTCTGTCCATTATATATTAGTATTCAATAAAATATATATTACTTTAATATTTTATTTTTTACATTGTATATAAGATCTTACAAATATTTATAATTATTGAATTATATAATGAAGTAGTTAGTTTTTATAGTTTTTAAGGATAGTTTAAAAATTAAAAAAAAAAAATGATTTATACATGCTTATTAATAATATGAAGAATCTATATTATAATTGTTCTGGAAAATGGGAACAGTAACCTCCAATTGTGTCCATATTTATTGGGCGACAATTACAGTGTACCCATTAATCATTGTTTTGCTCGTCTCATTGCTTGTTGGGCATGCGATCATAAAACGATAAATCATGTTGGCTTAATTGATAAACGAGGCTTTATCGATCGTTTAAAAATGTTTGTATTTTACTTACTTATATTAAATATAGGTTTATTAAACTATTTATTTCACAAAATTAACAAAAATGCTAAATTTTGCGATGTTTTATATTATATTAAACTTAATTGACAATACTTGTTTCAATACTATTTTTTACTTCAAAAGACGTTTCAAGTAATGTTGGCCAAAAAGACTAATATGCCTAAAATAGTTTTTATTGTACGTTAGTTTATTATGAAAGAGAAAATTTCATCACAATGAAACTGTTTGGCATACCTTCATAATATCATCATGAATCTTAGAATACAATTATAATTGTACAAAAGTAATAATAATAAAATAATATTTACAATGCAAAGAGACGCGACGAGAAACGTATAGAGATAGAGTTCGAAGTTGTTTTTAGGCATTAAATAGGTAAAAAGTGGGAGTAATAATCATATTTATTATAACATTATACTTTAGATTTTTTGGAACACTAAAACCCCTAATAGTAAACCTCTACTCATTTGTAAGCATTAATTACATATTATTAGATTAAAACAATATTTATTTGATATTACAAAAGTAGAATATAAGGTTTGACCAGATTAGATCATGTGGCCAATAATACCCCCGACTTGTCATTAGATGGTTCCACTGCTTCCAAACCAAAACCCTTTCACCGTAGACGTCTCTCGCCAAATTCCTCTGTATATCTTTTCTCTATCTAAGGAATATATTTTGTATAAACGTTCTCTTTCTCAGCCTGCATCTTGACAGTCTGATCCTGATCACTCGTTTCTGATATACGTTATAGAGGAATCAACGATTAATGCTTCCTTTTTAGTTGCACGAAAGGCTTGAACGTCTAAAATCTACAATCACTCTATATCTACGCAATACACCTCTTGGCAAAAGATGTATAATTTTTTTCTAAAGCAGTTATTTTCTTTATATTATTGTGCCGCCCACATTTGTGGCAGAGAGGTCCGTCTTACATCTCCGTTCACCCGTTCACCTGACCACCGGTTCCCGAAACTCTACGGAGTGAAGCGTAGTTCATATTTAATTTATCCATTCCGAAACAGTGAGAAAATTTCTGTCATACATGAATCCATTGGCCAATTTATTTGATTTGAAATGGTGAATATCTATTTTCTAGGACTCCAATCGTCAACCGACTTAGAGGCTTGTCAAACTTTCTTTATGGGTAACGACTCTTCTACAATGTTTGCATCAATGCAATCTACAAACTTTAGAATTTCATCCCCAAAACAAATATCACCTGAAACAGAGTATTCTTTGCATTGACCAATTACTGGGACATAGACCAGTCCTGAAGAGTGGCTTCCCACTGACACAGGCCTCTGTATTTTCGCGCTTATATTGTAAGTATTCTCCGACAAATCTATACGCATGGACGAATTGCTTTTAACAGAAATAGGCGCTATTTGGCAATGGTGCAGTCTTCAATGGATAAATTAGAGACTAGAAGACAGATTTATTAGTCACTTTAATCTTCTGATCCTGTTTAAGGAGTATGGAAATATCAAGCTTTTCGACATTACGGCTAACTTTAAAAACCAGAATTTGAATAAAATCTAGTATTGACTTTAGTGAAAAATATATATACATACAATTTTACATTTCTTCTTTAATTAAGCCGACTTAAGGAAGAAACGATTCAGTTATAAGAAAGAAATCAATTATTTTTTTTTTAATGTTAGGATACATTGAGTGACAAGATAATTTGACAGCGTTCACTAAAAGCCACAATACAATCTTAGCTGGGGATGGACATGGTTTTAGGAACAACGGAAGAGATGGAACTTGTATTAAAATGCCAAGGAGGTGAATCCCCACAACCATCTTTTATGACTACTCAATGTAATAGAAACACGCTAATTTTTACATTAATTTATTCTGAATTAATTTTATAGAATACTGAAACTCTTATGTGGTTATATAGTGAATTAAACTAGTTGACTTATTAAAAATAATTGAGATCAATTAAAAATGGTTTTGAATGAATTCCTACCAACCATTTTATATAACTAAATTCAATAAAGAACGAGAAATAGTTTGTAAATAATGATCTCCGAGATCTTACTTTATGTTGAAAGGCCAGGTTTTTCACAACAGTGAAATATCAGTTTAAATAATTTGTACAATATAACAAGGAATATGTAGTTGTTCATTGGGGCTTTAGGGCATAAAACCCAGAGGTCATCAACGCTCATGTTTCACATTTTATAATTAATTTCAAGATTTAAAACACTTTAAATAATTACTAAATAAATTTAAATAATTACTTATTTTAGAATTATTTAGTACGTTTAACAAACTTTCGGTTTTAAACGTTATTGAAAAGGTTATTGCTTTTTAAGAAAATTAAAACCAGTTCCATGTTTTTCTGGTCATCATGTAAGGCATCCGATACACTCGGTCCCACTCCTAATCTACTTGAGTTCATGGGATGGAATTGGCATTCTTCAAATATGTGACTGACTGTGAGCGTACTATCGCAGTATTGACTTATTGGCGTTGGTTGCTTATTGATCAGGTATGCATGAGTTAAATTCGTATGACCTATTCTTAATCTGACTATAGCTACCTCTTTCCTGCGATTGGAACAGTATGATGTGGTCCATGGTTTAATGGTTTTAATAATTTTTAATTTGCTTGGCGGGCTTTCATTCCACTTGTGGCTTGCCAACTAGCCGATATTTCATTTTTCACCGGAAGACTTATTTCTTGAGGAGACTTATTCAGAATGGCCGCGCCCTAACCTGGAGCAAGTGCTTAGGAATATGTAATACTGCCAAAAATAAAAGATATCAGTGTTAAAAAAGTAACTTCAATAGTATAAAATAATGTATTTATTATTTATACATAAAATCTAACCCATGATTAAAAAATACTAAATAATTTATTGATAAGAAATAAATTGTTATAAGTAAATCAATTAATTAACAAAGCCTAATCAATTTTAATTCAAAATAATCCAACCTACCTCATCTCAGTACGGAAATTTAAAAAAAAACTTGTTTTAAGGAACCCATTTTATTAAAAGACATGTCCAACGTTTCGGCCCATCCGACCATCATTGAGGACAATCTTATTTTAATAATTGAAGGTTCGGAATTAGTTATTACATTATTTTAAATAATTACATTCAATTATATATTTCTTTTTTAACTATTAGAAATGTTTTTAACTTTATACACTAGTATAATACTAAGATTTTAACACTGTATAAGTTTAAATAATTTAACTTAATTTCTGAGAGTTTTAAGTGATGTAGCTGCTTAAGCAAGTTGAAGGTTGTGGTAGGCATCTTATCAACATCTAATCTTGAAAGATGTTAATCTACTGCTTTAAACAGATCCCTTTATATTTTGTCTTGTTTTGTTTTTCTTTCATAGTCTTGGACATCCTTACTCCTCGTCCCTGAATTATTAAAACTATTTTTTTCTTTCTAAAATACTCTCTCACTACTGGAGAAGTTTTCCTACTATTACCTATACATCGATGGCTCACTTCATAACGGTGCTAAGTACATTTCCAATAGCATCACGAAAAATACAATAAATGTTTCTCTCTTTTAGGAATATCACAACTTTTCAATAAATTTTTTGACGAGACAGATTTAGGTATGAATTCCTCCTTTCATCTCCCAGCATAACCCTTCGTCTAGTAACATTACTTCCTTACGAAGTACATATTTATCAAACGGAAATACATGGCCACTTCCACAGTCTAAAATCGATCTCGAAGGATATCGAACTAACTCTAATGTAAATCATAAGAAGTAGTACGTTCAATGGTGCAAGTGTGAAAACTCAAGATGGCAATATACTCATCCCTCTACATTATGAAGTTAGACAATAGTATGTTTAACTCAATTTATGTTATATTCATTATGTTTATTCTAAGACAATATTTAATCCTACCTACTCACTGTATTTATTTTATTTTATTTTTTATTATTTATGTACTTGTAGTTCTTGTTTTAATTAATTAGGTGTTTTTTCACCAACCTTCAGTTTAATTGTATCACTTCATTTATTCTAGATAAATGTTGATTTTTTTTTGGTTAAACGTGTATCTGTATTCGATTTATCATACATCATTAATTATTAGAAACTCAATCTGTTATTATGGGAGCTTATTGTTTATATGTATTCACCAAGTTTATTTATTACATTCAATGTTTTTAGTTATGTACACGTCAAGTTTTATATTTTTAGTTATTTATTTTTCTTCTAGTTTATAGTTAAGTATTATTTTTTAACGAATAGTGAGTTTATAGGGCATTTTTTGTTATAAGAGCATTTGATTTTTTGGGGGGATTTTTTTGTCTCTTTTTTTTTTTTTAATATTCTTAATATAATAGGATTAACACGTGTCCGTGTTAACTTCACTTTACATGCACATAGTGTGCGGTTTCGCATGGAGTATGTACAATGTTTAAATAACCTTAAAAGAAGAATTTCTTTCTTTCTTTTTTCAACCTATTTTCTTTTTTTATCTTTTGTTTTATTACTTTTTAAAAAAATCTCTATTTTTTTTTAGGTTCTATTGCCTTAGGGAGAGATGGTTGACGGCAAAGCTGAACCGAAAATATGAATATTTAAGAGGTGTACTAGCGAGACCGTGTGAGTGGCCAGGGACTACTAGTGGTGAGGAAAACGTCAGGCACATTCCACGCAAGATGGTCCACCATTGACCTCCTTTCCTCACCGGTTGGTCAACCTCCATCCTGTCCAAAAATTGAATAAGGATATTTAAGACACGAGGCAGGATTACTAAAAGGTAAATTGTAGAATTCAGAATGGTCAATTAGGCACGCCTTTATTTTTTGGAAATATTATGAATTAAAAAACAAGTATGAGAAGTTTTCATTACAGTATTTTCAGGAATTTCCATTTTCATGAAATTTATATTTGAAATCAGATACTTGAAGTTTTGTTACATCCAATAAGAAAGCTATCGCAATGTAGAGTAAATTGATAATCACCCATTCTTTAATCCTCCAAAACTTAATTTCTGTTTCTCTGGCTAACATTTTCTTCTTTATTATAATTAGTTCTATGTCCTTATCGAGAGGCAACACGGTTGAAGTAAAACCAATACAGAAAATTAAAAAAAAAAAAAAGAAAAAAGAAGATGTTCATAATATAATAATTCGGTGTTTGCATAGAAATGTATAAAAAAAACCACTTTTATTAGCAAAATGTTAGAATAATTTTTGTTATTGACATTTTGAATGTTACTTTTCACAAAAAGTAAGTTTTTGTCAGTCAATTGAGAAATTTGATTAACTTCGGAAATTAACCACGTTACGAACAAAAATGGGGAAAAATTTGTATTAATTTCTAACGAAAAGTTTTACATATTTTCATCAATTATTGTGATTTACAAAAAAGTGCCAAATTCTTCCAAAACGGAGTTCATTCGGATTCATTGCCGTAAATTATTATCAGGATTTCGACTTTTTAAGCTAAGTATCATATTTTCTAATTTTCTATATCTTTCAAATATTTTCTAATTTTTTGACATCCATCGGTATATATTACATCTATATTACAACTCTTATTTCTAGAAATCTATTTGAGAACCTTATAAAATATCTTTCCTCTTATCTCATTAAGTTAATTATCATATTCTTTCATAGTTTATATTTATCCGTTTTTACTACTAATAAAACAGAGAAAAAAATTAATTATAATCAAGTTAGTTATTTCAAATAAATACAATTAATGGCCATTTAGGAAGAATATTTTTTAAAAAATCGTCATTTAAGTCCTATCAGATTATTTCAACGAGGACTCGACTTTGCTGATATTAATTGTACATTGATAGTTTAATCAACATTATTGGAGAAAATCAATCCACGGCTGATGTAACAGAATAATTAATTATTGATAATGATCGATCCATTGGCGGATCCAAAAAAAAGGAGGGGTGCGTAGAGAACCCCTTCCTCCCCGAAAGAAAAAGAAAATCTTAATTTTTTGAAAAATTGTATATTATATCTCCCAAATTACCATTTTAATAAAGTTTGTAATTTCTAGCAGTAATACTATATATTTCTGTTTTAATGATATTAGTGCATTTTATTTTTTTTTTCTGTTTCAAAATTTATTCAAGATCACACTACTTGCTCACGAAGTACTAAGTCCTATGAAGGGTCAGTTCATAGGTTGTAGTGGTACAGATATTTCTTTTTTTTTCACAATTAAAAACTAAAATATTCGGGTTTTAATGTACTTGCCACTAAACAAATTTCTAATTTTCTTAGCAGTCTTTACCTTGACATCGTTGGCGGGGTTCGGTTTACAATAAAAATAGTAGGATTCATGTATTTATTATTGGCCTAAACTGTAAAACCTTAGAAATTTAAATTAAATTTAGAGGCATATTTTTTTCTTCCCTACCTGAACAAAATTTGTGAATCTGACCTCGAAAAACATTTTGACCATATTTACACTATTTTAGGTAGTTGAGAAAATAATTTTGCCAAAAAATATACACTTTGGCTGAATGAGCCAATTAAAAAGTAATTATTCTGACCCATAAATCGAAATCAATTTAAAAAAGCCAAAGCTCTAATCATAACAGCTCGTTTAACCCGTTGGTATTATTATATCCACAAATTAGATTGAATTATCTAATTAGTATTAATTATAATTATCATCATAGATCAAATAATAACGGAAATTGAATTAAGAGTTTAATTGTTACATAATTAAAAATAATAACATACATTCAAAAGGCGGTAAATTTTCAGTTCTTCAAGACACCCTCCCTCCATTGAACAAGAGAGCCTGGGAAGAGAGCAGAGATTATGCAGACTGTATAATGGTACATGTATCTCAGGAGAGATATTAATATTTATAAGGGAAGGAAGGAGCCAAATTGCTGTCAACTTGTCCGAAAGTTTCTGCTCTTATTTAAATATTGAATCACTGGCCAAGGACAGTAGCGAAAGCTGTAGCTAGCATCTGCCTGAGGATGCATAATTCATTGGTGTCCAGCGGATCCTATCTTCCAAGCAGTTGGATGGTCAGGTATTTACTCAAGTCAATCTATTTATGTATTTTTTCTTCATATATAAAGACATTATAATATTAATTCAGTGTATTTATGTTAAAATTTTAATCAGATTCCCTATTACATATCCAAAGACTTTTTTTAACAATATGTACCGGGTAGTACTAAAAAAAGTATACAGAATAGCAGAAAAAAATATTTCTTTAATTAATTTTTTTTTCCAATAATTCTGTGAGTACTATTGTTATCATTTATATATTTTACTCTTTTCCTTTTTGTTCTTATTTTTCTTCATAAATTGTATGAATAAATACTTACGACAATAATATGAATAAATACAACACAAAAAACAACTTAATTACTTAAAAATAATTTTTCTGCTGTTTGTACCTTTCTTGACCACTTCTCGTGTGTATCTATCATATCTATCATTCTACAATCAATTATATTCTGTCAGCTAATAATCTTTGGTTGTTTTTTTCTGACGGTCAAAATTTTAGCATAAGTTCTTTTGTGTAAAGACTATACCGAGATGATTCTAGCAAATTTTGTGTATTTTTAATTTTCATCTATAATTATTTTAGGCATTTTCCGCTATTTTATTATAACGACAGAGAGAGAAGCACAGAGATTTCTTGGAGCCCTGCTTTGCCTTTCACCCCAGATAGGCAAAATTTGGTTCGGAGCTCCCAAGGGTAAGTGTAAATATTGTGTATAGGTGCGAATAAGTATTTATTCTATTATTTTTTTATTTTGAACATAATTTAAAAAAAAATTATTTTATCAGGTTTGTATTGCCATATTTTTTATATCGATTCATGTTTTTATATTTACATATCATAATAGTATTTTTTTATTTTATTATTATTTTATATTTCTACAATTAGTACTGTTATCATTCATATTTTTCTTGTTTGTTTTTCTTTATTTTTTTTCTATATTGTATGAATAAATACAAGATATATTGCCCTTAATTGTGGCAAATTGTATTAGATCTCTTCAATAAGAAACAACTAGAATAAAAAAAAAACTGATTGTAATAAAAACTATTAAAAATTAATTAAAATACTGCTTAATGACGGATTAATTTTTAAACGAATAAATAATAAAACATTAAATTAATAATAAATAATAATTGGGGTGCGTTAGACTTTTAGAGTTGTGTCTGTTAACTTCATCTCATCAGTTAAATATTAATCTTAAAATTTTAAGGATCATGAACTATTGTTGTATTAAAGTTTCATTTGAAAAGTTTCTTTAGTTTCGTTTCAGATATTTCAATATGTACTGAAAATTTTCAAAAGAAAAGAAAAAAAATTTAAATGGTTCTAAATTTATGACCTTTATTATTATTTGTATTTATATTATATAGTATTATTACCTTTAGAAATACAATAAGACGAATATGACTGCCAGAATCTAACTCTTCCCTCTGTTTCTAAGTAATCGTGGCTCTCGTAAATTTTGAAGTAGTTTTTGATAATATTATACGAGAAAATAACTGTCAGGGTATACCTCAGAGTTAGATTCTACGTAAATTTTTAAAAAATGCTAAATTTATACCCATTTATGCTTCCACTGCCATTTATACTTGTAGTTCTTCTTCATCACTTAGGACCTGTTTTTGTTGGGCTACAGATTGTTTTAAAAATATATTTTTACAGGCTTTTTGTGTTGTTTTTTTTTCAAACCAGACTGGAACTGGTTAGATCAGTCAATAAGGCGCTGTGCAACTAATTTCAAGGACCAGGGTTCAAATCCAGCTGTGAAAGATATTTATTCTCTTATTATAGCCAAGAGTCAACCCCGTGGGTTCGGTAGCCCTCCGGAGCCCAGACAGCCTGTATAAAATGAGGACCCTTAATTGGGATAACATTTGGAGGAGTGTGGTCATGAACAAGTCACCTCCTTGCACAATGATTGTTCATGAAACATTAGTTCCTTACAAAGATGTATAGGTTTTGATATGTGTAAAAATGACTTATTAGTTTAGGATTATAATCTATTTATTTTTAAATGGATAAGATAGTTAATTTTACAGTTTATGAAAACCACTGCTGTAGATTTAGTATAAGAATTAAATGAAAGATATTTTAACTTTTGATGATGGCAATGTAGCACTAAACTCATAGAAATCATCAATAGATAGCAACGTATAAATAAAACAAACAAAACTATCAGAGCAGTAGAACAGTAATTAAAAACAAAATTATCACCTTTGTTTATTTTTTTAAATTTATTTAATGTAATTTACAACTGTACAAAATAATACAATAAGTATATATGTTGTATGTTTCATATACACTTGAAAATCTTGGAAAGGAACCACCCATTGATGGTACTTCAAACATTAATTTAAATTAGAAGGTCCCTTCTTTTCAGACGCCTCGGAGGATTATCAGGGATCGTTAAGGATGAAAGATTAAGAATTAATGGGTTAGGATGGTTAAGGAGTTTGGAATGAAAAGACGCATATCTGTTTTGGGCATAATCTGCAACGAATGGGATGTTAAGGTCTTTGTGAATGAGTTTATTTGTAACGTAATAAGGAGCATCAAGGATTTTACGTAGGATTTTGGATTGTATGGATTGGATGCAGGAAGAATTTGATGGTTTGGTGGAGCCCCAGAGCTCAATTCCATAAGTCTAAATTAGTCTGATTATCCTAGAAGAGAATTATCCCTTCTTCAAGGAGTTCATTTACGGGTGGAAGGAGGTGGTGGGCCCAACTCATTACACGAAGGGAAGGACTTGACCGCCCAACATCGGTGACCCACCAGAAGATGAGGAAGATGAGACCAGGAGGGCTGGACCAACCTGGTAACTGCAGGAGGCACCCAGAGGGATGCAGTGAACAAGGTGCAGCTCCATCAGACGTAGCGCTGGGCTGCACCACAGTAAAAAATAAAAAATAAATAAAAATAAAAAAAAATAAATAAAAATTAATTGAATAATTAATAAAAGAATAAAAAAGGAAAAAATTGGTGATCCTAGGGAGTAGTGGAATGCGCAAACCCCAGCGCACTACCCCACTGCTTCCGCACCCCGTATGCCAGAAATGGCAAGGGAGGGGGATATAAAAAAAAAAAAAAAGTCATTATCGTAGTGTATACTATTTTTTTGTAATGAATGGGAAGTTTAGAGCGTTTGTCAAGAAAGTGTTGTAGCAATCGAAATCTACGAGCAGTTTCTTGTCGTTTCAGTCTTGTGTGTGGATTCCAAGTAAGTCTCTTGTCAAGATGGAGTCCTAAGTATCGAATCTGTTCAACAGGCGTTAGTGGAGTATTTAGAAAGGATACAAATTATCACCTTAATAAAATCTTCGCTTGTTCAGCTTTTTTAAGTTTATTCACATATTAAAAAAAAAAAAAATCATCATTATGACAATGTAACTAAACTTTAAATAAGTGAAATTGAAAACATTTAGTAGCAATATTGTACTGAAACTGCAGTAAATGCACATTGCATATCATAATAATACGGAATTAGAAAGAGCTCTAAGTATTTTTCAAGCCCCGTAATTTATGTATGATTAATACCGTAGGGAAAATATGAGAGCACGGTATGAAGTAGGTATAGGAAATTATTAAAAATGACGCTAAGTGATGGGGTTGCTCCAAAAAGGGAGATTAATTACTCCCTCGCAGATTGAGCGATTAGAAAAGCCTTATAATTTCACTCTCTAATGATATATTTTTAGTTCAATTATGAGATTATTGGTGGTTCATGCTCTCAGTTTGTTTTATAAATTAATTCGAGAGAGGCAGGATCTCGGGTGATTGATAACACTGACGGTAAGCATCCAGTGTTAATGGTCGACACCAATGGCCTCTTTCACGGGACAAATTGTAACGCTTATCTTGTCATGTCATTTGTTTTTTAATTTTAGGAAATTATAGGTATGCGTTACAAAATTACTTTTTAAATTGTCTGAAATAAATATTAAACAGTTCCATTTGGGACGCGCTAATTATGTCTAGTGAGGTTATGATTTATGCTTAAATATAATGTTTTGATAATTTTTGAAATTTAAAATTTTTTAAATAAAAAATTCGACAATACATTGTTTATTTCATACCGACTTTTATTCTCTAATTTATAACTGTATGACTTTTAATTGTTTATATTTTTTATTTGTTTGAAGATCTAATATAATCCTATTATCCACTCCAATATCTAATACTCTAATACTGGTAAAATCAGAGGGGAGAGTGGGCACAGGTTTTGTGTACCTTAATTATCTTTAGGTGTGCTTGAACTAGAATTATGAAAGACTTCCATTAAATTGCTTCCACCTTTTTGCACTTACAATCTAAGTCCAAATATATAGAATATGGAAATATATGGAATATGTTATACAAAGTTACAAAATTGATTAATTTATTTTCACTTAAATCCAAAATGGCTAAAAGTTCTTCTTCAAACCCTTCTTTTATTCACATTTGTATACTATTATAAATATATAATTATTATACAGTTTCCTTCCAAACGTTTCAGTTATACGATTTTTTATCAATTAATAACAATATTGTTATCATATTCCTCATTTTATTAGTTGAAACAAACTTTTCTAGAGCCCAATATATATTTTACACCAATCCTGGAAAGTCTAAGATGAATATACCATAGTAAGAAACGAAACCTTGACAAATGTAAACTATAAGAGGTGAAGAAGTATGCAATGCTTACATTGCGTCTTCTACAGTAAAAAACTGAATCATAGTAAACCATATGTCATAAAATCTAAGTAAAAAAATATTTCGATATATTACAGTTTTGAACTGAATAGGCTTTATCCTTATTGCTAAGATTATATGCATATCTTAAAATAACCATTTTATTTATGTTAGAATGCTGAACTGAAACAACGATATAATAGTATAAAAAGTATAGATTGGTATAAAAATATAAATGAATGTAAACGGGTTTCCTTGGGTATATGCTTAAAATATTTTTATAATAATCATTATCTCTGAGTCCAATAATTAAATTAGTCCGATTTATATAATATTTCTTTAACCTGGAAGAGAATTTAATTATCTGACAAATGAGTAGTATAATGACAGTGATGTATAACCTTCAGATTATTCGAAATACAAATTTTTCTTATTTATTGCATAAAACCCTTCACAAAAACCAGCCTGTCTAACTCAACAATAATTTTTCAAATCAGAATTATAGTTTCTGGATGTAGCACGTTTAGATAAAATATTCAGCTTTATACTATACGTCAGATCAACTAATTACTATTTATGATTTCACTATATCGTCAGCCCAGAAGCATAGATTTGATTATTTTTTCTATTCACAGAAGAAAAAAAAATAATATTTTTATTTACTAACATTTCCGCTTTTCAGTATTTGTTCTCAAAATCTTTTGTGTTATTAACAAATTTTTAATAATTTATATCTTTAATAAATAATATTCGCAATTTTTTAAATAAGTACATAATTAAAAAATCCAATAGTTGGGAAAACTACTCATTTTCCTTAACTTCTGAATTTTTTTCCCGTCTTATAAAAAGGGAATGACATCAAAAATGGATTTTTTTTTTTTAAATCATCTTATTTGTGTCAAATTTAAATTTAAATGTTAGTTCAAACATTTTCATAATTACATTAATACTTAATAATTTTATTAATTCTTTCCCTTATTTCATGAATTAATTAATCTTTATTAAATGCTTTTATCAAATTTTCGGGATATTTATTAATTTACGATCGTTGATAAATTATAGTATTTCTATGTTAATAAGAATAATTTGAATTCTTAGCCATTTGATTCATTTAGATTTTTTAATGCATGTTCACTAATTTGTGTATGTGTACGGCTGTAGTGTGCTGCTACCTGTGGTCATGTTTTGGAGTCAGGATCTCAGGTGGACTCGTCCTTGAAGACAGTACTTTCACACTGTCTACTAGAAGAGGAAGGCTATCATGAATCATTAAATCCTGAGTAGAGAAACAGTCAAATCATTGATGACCTGAACAAGTAACTTATCTGAAAGTAACCGGTTACAGTAACTGCCAATAAATCACTGCTATTACACTCTTTAATAATTACACTATCAATTCCCTGATCGTTGTAATTATAATCCCTAATTGCTCGTAATCGTCTTAAATTGCATGCTGTTTGTTTTAATAATGAACTATTAAATTTTATCAATGGAAACATTATAAAAAAAATTTAATAAATAATGTTTGAAGAATATTTATATGGTAATGAAACAACACTATAATACCTTGTCATCAATAAATAAGTGTCTAATTTGATATAATTTAGCTATTATTTAAACTATAATATTATTTAATTAGTAACAGGATAATTGCATATAATAACACAGATTTAAAGAACAATTATATGAAATTTGAATTTTCGCACCATGAATCATTCAAAGGAAATTACTTTACAACGTTATTTCGTTATACTTAACGTAAAGCAATAATACTTCATTGCCTTATTTTGCCACAAAATAATTTGACTAACCTGATTTATTTCATTTGTAGGATGTTTATGATAAAAAAGTTGATTCATTTGATCATCAATAAATAATATTTACAGGCAGTGTTATAAGCCTATTTCCAATGAAACTCATATTGATCGATGCAAACGGTTAAATAAACAAACCTGCTATAATTTTTAATGTTAGTTCCATAATGATTAAGTATTTATGGAATCACCGTTTTCCACATATATTGTTTATTATTTACCAATTTATTTACGTTTATATATTTTAAAAATGTCTTTTAAATATTAATTACATCTAAATTTTTAGCTAAGAGTGTTGCCCAATATGTATTTGCTAGAGAAAATTAAAGTAAATATAATAATATGTATATTTATATACAATAATACAAATAAATAAAAAAATATTAATTATTAACTAATTTAGACACTGACATATATATAACGGTAATAGAAGGAATTAAATACTAATATATTAAAAGAGTACATTTACTAACTATATGATTGACAAAAAAATTGTAATACTTAATAAAAGAAATATTTTATATTTACAATAGTGATGGTTGCATAATAAAAATATTATATAAATGCTTAAATTAGGATTTTTGAATAATGGTAAACTAATTATTATAACATAGATGTATAAAAAACTTACCTCTTAAAATGATTCTCGCAACCTTTTATGGGTACATCTGTATTAATAATATGTGATAGAGAAAAAAATTGAGCCTTCAAGGCTTAGATCATTGAGCAAAAAATAACAATAAACAATAGTACTATATATTTTAATACAAAAAAATAATTCATGTCTATAAATATTAAACAAAAATTTTATTCAGTTTATAATATTTTAACGTTTCAATCTCAGAAGCTGCAATCATATTTTCTTTATTAGAAAATAGATAGTTAATAAAAATCATCTATCACCATTTTGATTAGTTTTAATTAGGTTTGGAATTTATATAAATACAAGAATATTTTAAAATGGTAAATAAGTAATACTATTTTTGTTCTTTATTTTTAAGAAAATATAAATTTCGGGTGTGGACACAAAGATCACATGAGTGATCTTACTTCATGAGTGATCATAAATCATGATTGATATAAAAGTCCACAAAGTGATCATACTTCAACTCTTGTCTTATTAGTGGTTAGTCTAGTTATGTTGGTGGAACATTCACTGATTTTTATTAATTAACATTTATGACTCTTTACTAGATTCTGCTAAAATTACCTTCTTGTAATATTCATATAAACATTTAGATTAATTATACATTAAATGAGGTGTTGCATTCCAAAAGCAACCGTTTCCATTTTTTTTTTTTTTGTCTTGGAGCCCTTTTGGGGTCTATCCAGTCATAAAGTGGGCACCCTTATTGAAGAAAAATTTGATGGTAGAAAAAACATCACTCCCTTGTACAACCGTTGTTCTAAAAAAAGTACTCCTTAGAAAGTGCTTAACTCCTGACTTCATGGGTTATAGCGGTTCACTGTTATTATTATTATTTGTATTTTTAATTAGCAGCTTTGTTACTAGATTATCAGAATATAAAAAAATATTCTCTAAACCAAAAAAAAAAAATTATAAATCTCTTTTTATTAGGGAATATTTAATTTTTATTTCGTGTTAATCTAGCATCAAAACTGTTAATTAAATACAAAATAATTTAGTAAAATTTAAAAATAGACTTGGCTAGTTTGGAAATGAAATACCCCAAATATTTCTCGGTATCTGGTGAGTTATATTAATCTATAAAGTAAATTAGAAATTAAATATAACATCTTTTTTAAGTGCACATTATTATTGATCAAATTCGTACCTCGTAACTCCAAAAAAATAATCATTGTACCATCAAAAAATCAGTCTTGGTATCCTGAAAAACGATGTTTCTATAATGATGTGTCAATTATTTTTTAAATAGTGTAAAAATCGTACAGTTTATTTTTCGGTCTGAATTGATTGAGTCAACTCAGTTTAAGTAATGATTTGATCTATACATGAGATAAAATTTCTGTTCATTAAGTAAATATAAAAATTAATCAATAATGAAAAGTATAAATAAATTTATGTAGTAACATTTAGCTGCAGCTAATGTCTATTCAATCATACAACTTAAAATAAAAAACAGCGTTTATTTATTATTAAACACTTTGTTTTGTGCTGAAATAGTGTTCATTTAAATATAATACAATATTATACACAATAACAAAAATTATTATTTAATTATCTTATTATTATTTATTTATATTGAATATACATTACTTTTTACCAGATATTGTTTTTTATATTTATTTTTAATTATATTCCGAACATTTAATAAAATTATCTCATGATTTAATAAATTAATCATTTATGTATATGTATGTATATCAGTGAAGAAATAACAGTTTATTTTGACGACAAAAGAACTCCATATCAAAACTACATTGAACGAAATTATATATAGTATAAATCCTCTGTATATAGTATGTCCTCAGGTTGTTAATTGCATATTTGTTAGACTGCAATACTTGTACAACATATTCTCTGATGACAAAATGTGGCTAGAGCCGAAATGAGGTCTAGGTACTGGAGGCGGGCCAAGGGCAAAACGACTTACATAACCACTCTCTTTCTCTCTAGCGTGTACCAACACAGCAACTTCGAAGGTCTCTCCTGCAAAGGACATTAAATTCAAATTATTGATATTTTGAAGCAATTAATGAATGAATTAACATTGTTTATAAAAAAAATGTATAAGCCTACTTGTTAAACTAATTGAAGTTGAAGTTCGAAATATGTCTGTTACAAATCAAACAAGTTTTGAATTTCAAGGGCTTTTTACTTATATTTAGGGAGTATTAATGAAATTTTCCAAAGAAAATAATTGTTTGAAAAAATACATAAAAAATATTGGAGTTTACTAGTTGTAGATGAATCGCGTAGGTTTATAAGCTTAAATTTGAGCCTAACGAGTTGGAATTTTTACACAACATTACGCAGTTTTTATATAACAAAATTAAATATTAAATGTATGAGTGTTAAATGCTGATAATTTGCAAATTAGATACTCTGATACTACAGCACGTGCAGAATTACAAGTTTTCCTCTTTGTTATGAATTTCTTTTTTACCAGTGTCATTTGTTTCTCAGCTAGATTTCCTAGAATGCACAATGGAATTGTTTTTAAATTTGATGATTTCAAGGTTTCACTCAACACGTAACAATTCCACGATCGGAAGATTTAACAATAATGATCTATTATGACGTCTCATGATATGACGACTTTTATAATTAAAAAAAAAAATTAAGGAAAAAATCACACTTTAATCCCTTCAATCATAAAACTACTGACGTGAATTGTGAGTTTTTAATCAGATTTAAGAAAATTTTGGCTGATAACTTTTGTTTTTATAAATTTTTATTTAATAATTTTTAAGTATTCTTTAAATTATCAAGGAACGTTGATGTTTGAAGTTCGTTATATTAAATATTTTGATTTTAGTCAGTATAAGATGGATAATTTGACAGGAATTTCTTGGTTTATGGCCTAGAACCAGGGTTTGGAAACGCCTGATAAAAGTTTAAATGAATTCATTTCAGTTGCAGTGATCTTTCACTAAAATTTTTAGTTATATCTGTTCTTCATGTTTAACTAATCATAATTCATGCTATTAATAAATTTATATATCTATAAATTTAATGGCTAAATTGACCAAATTAATATAGAAACAAAAAAGTCAATTTTTTTTAACGATATCATATTTAGAGACTGTGCTTTCAAAAAATTGAATTATTTGATTTGGTTCTTAATGTTTAAATAATAAACTAAATATGAATACAAAAGAAAAAAAAATAATATCTAGTGATTTTACTGTATAAACAACTTCATTTTCTGAATAAAGCTCTCACTTTGGGATGTCTTGTTAAATTTATACAAACATGCCAATTTAATGAATAAACATAATTTTATGAAGTTCTAGAATATTCTGTATAAACCCTAGTTTATAGAGGTAGAAGCTACCTAATTTTATATTAGTTTATTTATTATTACATTAGTTTATACTGGTAGAAGCTACCTAATTTTATGAAGTTCTAGAATATTCTGTATAAACCCTAGTTTGATTGAGCTTAAAATATTAGTAGAAGTTTATATCAGATATGAGATTACACAGATATGAAGGAAGTGTAGGCCTATTTCGAAATATTCTCACACGTTCAGCTTCAGGTATGAATTGTCATTCCCAAGCGTGTCGACAATTTTTATGCCAAGCATACAGTCCCATCGTGGTTTCGCATTCACACGGTTTGATGGCAATAAATTTCAATAATTTATTATAAAATGGATCATTAACGACATTCTTTTCAGAAGATATACAATTTACTTTATGCGTTATATATAACAGTCAAGATTTATTGTGACAGAACCCAAAGAGAAACTTTTTTTTCCTTACTATGATTTACAGTTTTAGTGTTAAAAATGTTGGGCGTTGTTTCGTAACATAGTTTAGTAGTTGCTTAACCAATTATATACTTATTAGCTCCCTATTTTATTTATTAAAATTTTAAATCTTGTTGATAAAGTTCCTTAAAATATAATTGAATGCTATTTCGATAAATTGGCGCGATATCATTATAAATGAAAATTTTAAAATTTATATTGAAACCCAGCATATTATTACGCATATATACTTAAATAACGTAAATACATTTAAAAATGAGCATTAAGTTATGTAACTATGAAGAAGGACAAAAAGCGACGAATACAAAAATTGTTCAGTCAATCGATTATGAATCATTATTTAAAGTTTTAAGTTAGAGTTATAAATTTGAAAACTGCATTAGGAATTATATTTTTAAAAAATATAACATGTTCTGTATAGTATGAACCATTTTAGTATTCATACATGTCCGTTATAAATAGGATTGGTGATTTTATTTTATACATATTTTTTCTACAAATTTAAGTTTTATACTTATAAGGAAATTTCATGTTTTTGAGAATTCTAAATCAATTTTATTTTACATAATTTTAAATACTTCACTTTTTAAAAATATTTATACTTATTTTTCTTATAAATATAAATTTCTTTGTATATTTCCCTTTTCACTTGATTTTTTTTTTTCCTTTAATCAAAACGATATTTTTGGAAAATTAGAAAAAAAAACTATAGATAATTATAACACAGTTCTCAATTATTTTCCGGGAAGTCTAAAATTAACATATGTATTCAAGCAATGAGGTTGCTTCTATAGATTTTTTTTTTTTTTTACTTTTGAGTACCATATGCCCCTGTTGAGTAAGATCTTTTTTGAAAACTTAAAGATGCATCTGGCTTAAAAATTTATTTATGAGAAAGATGAGGGTGGCGAATTAAACTATCACAATTAAACGTATTTTTAAAGAAAGTTAGTTGTAAACGACTTTATGTTACTTTCATAAGTAGATTTTTTTCATTTTTGAAATTTCTTATATTAAATCATAAATGTTTTTATTAAATATTTATGAAAAAATCTCACATATTTTTTAATATATTTTAACTCAAGTTACTTATAAGAAAATAAGATCACATATAATAAAAATAATTATAAAATATTAAAATGGGGTGAACTGTTCGATCTAAAATGCTCGATCACAAATTTAACTTCAGGCAGACAAAATTTGTTTATTGGATAAGAAGGATAATTGTTTATTTCAACATTAAGAAACTTCGAATGAACATAACAAATTCTGCTTGTAGCAAACCACTCTGCGTGATTTTGCTGTAGTATTTTCAAATACGTTAAGATTGGACCCCCAGCTACTTCAAAGAAGAGTGACGGAACCTCAAGATCGTAGCACATTCCTATATGAGGTGTCATTAGTAAGGAGCTCAACGTCGTGGAAGGGAGGGGGGAGGAAACCGGTCCCAAGATGGCCGTGGTCACGAAACCCCCACCACACCTTGTCAGTGAGGTCCGCCTCCATATCTCTCTCTGTATACATCTGTCTGTATCGGCTCATTTGAATACAACCTCGTTGGTTAGCCAGTCAATGCTCTATCTACCAACACGCTCGTAAATAACTCAACTTTGTCTTGGCATCTAAGGCCTAGAGCGATAATTCTGTCAGATAAAATGCAGCCGCAATGAATATACCGTATGACATCTATGAGTGGTTCAAACAACCATCTTCAAGCAGCATTGGCCTAACACAGCATAAAAGTTAAACATAATTTCGATTTAAAAAAAAAATATTAGAAATAGTTAATCACACTAAAAATAATAAAATAGCAGTGGCTATAAACATAACTAAAAATATTGAACATGCAATTAATTTTAATACTGGTACAAATAATTTAAATGCACATTAAATAGATATAAATCAATTAGAAATTTAATTATTAAACCGTCTGTATGAAATTATATTGCAAAATAGTATTTTAGGAATCATGTATTCTACTAACGAATAGAGGAGAAATATTTAGCATAGAGATAATCTATTATTTATCAATATTAATTGGAGTGAAGTTAACGATAATGATTATTGCAAGTTTTGTGTAAAAGACTAAATAAGAAGTTTGGATCAATTTATAGAATTTAAAATTATAGAAAATGGTAATGTTAAGTTGAGCGCCTAATGATCGGGCGATAGCCCCGCAATATTGTGATGAATAAATGAAGATAAAATAAAAAAAAGTTATCATGGAAGAATTATTCACCTCATTAGATAGTTGCAAAACTCTTCCAGTCAAATGAATCTAAATTATTAAAATAAATTTGCAGTATTTTCATTTTCAAAATTCGAATAAAGTTAAGAAATGCAAACATCTTTGCACATCAAAGTATAACCGAGAGATGGAGAGGATCGGTAAAAATCGTTAATCAATAATTATTTTCAGGTAAACATTCTTTGCAATTTATTTTAACTTTTAATTAAAAATACTCTCAAAAGCCCCTTTCCATATGCCACTGTTATAACCCAGTGAATGTATCAAAATTCCGAAAATCGTAAAGATCAGGGCCAATTTGTACGGCCTAACCATATCGTAATGACCCGATTAAAAAAATAAATTAATCTTTAGATGTGTTATACATGTACAATCTATTTAAAAGAAAAGATACTTTTTTAACAGTAAGCAATAGGATTGGGATTTTCCTATGACTAAAAATACCAAATATGTATTACACATATATATGTAATAATTTTAAAATATATATCAATGAAATATATGAAATATTCCAATTCAATAAAACTATTTAATACTTTCATATCGATGGCTTACTTCACAGTGGTGCTAAGTACATTTTCGCTAACTTTACAAACACTAAAATTAAATGTCTTCTCTTTTAGAAAAATTACAACTTTCCAATTTATTTTTTGTTTCAGTAGATTTAGATATAAGTTCTAAATCTGTTCAGTTTAAAAATTAATTGAAAAGTTTCAATTTTCCAAAAGAGGGGACTTTTAAATGTATATTTTGTAAAGCTGGTGGAAATGTACTTAGCACCACTGTGAACAAGCCATCCATATAAATATAAGAAAGCGATCTGCCCATTAAAAGGACAACGTAAAAAAATATGTCAGATCGGACTGACTGTCATAAAGGTTCCACTTGGTTGACATTTTCTCTTTCACCTCCTTTCAACTAATTAATTTGACATTCGGCAGCATGTCTTTAGAGCCTGGATTTGTTCTTCCAGTTCTATTTGTTTCTGTTTCTCCTCAGAAGACTTCTATTAATAAGTTCAATAAAGTTACGACCATTAGCAAAAGCTTAATTGCTGGACAAGGGAATCAGATTTCTTTCAATATCCAGATAGAATTTCAATAGTTTAATAGTATTTTTAACGGTAAGAAAGTATTTTAAAGTTTTCGGAATGAATTTACAATATATATTTTTTATTCGAGCTTTCATCACTTAAAAACTCTTTTTATTATTAATACATTAATCCCACGAATTTTCAAATTCAATTCAATAATTATCGAGGAGGAGTATAAGTAAAGGAGTATTATTCGAGAAGTTTTCGGATGAATTTTTGCCATTGTAAATTATTCAATAACTGTAGATAAACAACAGTTCGAAAATAAATAATATTAGCAAAAATGGTTTCTTCATTTTTATAATTATATTGTTTTTAATAAGACGTATCTCAATTGTAGAAATGTTATAGTTTAAAATATTAGTAATAAGAAGTTTGAACAGGACCAAGCTAAAATATA
>NW_027105546.1:266382-267570 GCF_000696795.3 Halyomorpha halys
ATATTAGAATTCAACTTACAAGCTACACAAAACTCACACAGTTAAAATTATACTCAGCTAAAGCACCATTTTTTATATGAAGCAGAAAAGGGTGTTTTACGAATTCTATAATTAAATACAATAATAATATATTTTAAAACCACTAATTCCTTAGTTGTGATATAAATTGTTATTCATTGAAGCATTTTCTATAGTCCACATTAAGAAAATACAGTTGAATTTGTCAAATTCATTTTCTCTCCTTAAAAAAAAAAAATTTTATTTAAATTATTTCTGTTATTCTTATTATAATAATTGTATCCCTCATATAATTATTTTGTTCCTTTTTGTTCTCAGTTGTTGGTATATGATATTTGATAATATGTGATATATGATATTTGCATATAAACTAGGATGTATATGCATTAAGTTATCATTTCATACAATAAGCTATTAGTTTTGCTGAGTAGCTCTGAATTATTCAAAAACTATCGGATAAGCTTTAATCGGACTATGGCGTGTCGTTATGTCATTTTAATTATTACCTGTTTCCAAGTAAAACTTTCGGTTTTACTTTCTTTGAAATATTTGTATGCAGATTATACCTCATATGTTTAAATGTTAAAAAGAACAATAATTTTCGGATCGTTAAATAGTACTATTCATGGTCAATGTACATTATACTGTTTTTTATGAGACATATTTTACAAGTAAACAATGCATTATGTATATTTTATTTTATACTGTATTCGATTAATATTAGATCTTTCAAGAATATTTTAAATACATAGCACCTTGTTTAATTGTTCTATTAAAATTACTGGTTGTAGCACTTTTATCCACTCATATATCCAACATGATGTCATTTCCAAACAATGTATATTTTTGACGTTGAAATGCATGTTTTTATAGAATTTTAAAAACTTGTTTTTTCCAGGTAGCTTAAAAATTGATGACAAATCAGACGTAACATAATAAGTTTCATTTTAAAATAAAAGTTCTATTAAAGAGATTAGAGGTTTCGAAGGAAATTTTTTTTTTTATCATAGCTGAATGTACAAAGATATGAAATTAATCAATTTTATCCTTTAAAAAAAGTAAAAAGCATACAGAGAAAATTTATTTTAAACTATTTTTTCTTTTTTTGACCGCAACCCTGACCATCTTCTTATATTTAAATCTTTACGGTCAACTATATATATATATATA
>NW_027105546.1:267651-273117 GCF_000696795.3 Halyomorpha halys
ATACCACATATTAAAAATGATTCAAAAAACTTTTTTTCCCTACTTTTCTTTTTTTCAAACAATAATCAACTATTAACTAAATACAATATTTCAGATATTATTTTTTTTTTTTTTTTTCTTATATATATTTTTCCACCTCCTTCTTCTCGCACAAAGCCATATTACATTTTCCCCATTCATTCTTCCTCTCATTTTGTTGTCAACTCAATTTATGCTATTCTCTCTATTTTACTCTCTCATACCTTCCTTCTCCAGTGATCCGCAATACACGTTAAATCTGTTACACAAATTAAAAGGAGTTATCAATAACTAGAAATAAATAATAAATAAAATAGCCACAGCTATTTGAACAATTAAAAAAACCGAATAAACGAGTTAACAAACTAATAAATAAATTCAATAAACATATAAATAAGCTAAAATAAATGAATAAATAAGTTAAAACAAATAAATAGTTAAACAAAATAAATCTATAATTTTTCTTCGGTTACTATCGTAATACCCAATCCATCAGGGTTGTTGCTACAACTTATATAGGAAGAGAAAAATCTAAAATTTTCCAAAAATTTTGACCATGAATTTTTCTAAGTTACCGAAGGTATGGAAATTACCCTTTTCAGTAAAATTTGTTAGAAAGCTGACATCTGAATATAACCTCTTTCAATAACGTTTCAATTTTTTTAGTTTAAAATGGGTTCTCAAATCTCGAATATCCAAACTTTTAGAGTTTTAGAATTATTGGGATGACACAGTTCTCTCATAATGCTATGTTAATTCATCTAAGTTAGTGAATGGAGAGCCACTGAATAATTATGGGACTGATTAACGATCCAGCCACTAATGACCACATAGTGGACCTGCATTGGAGACATCTGTTCCCATTTGAGTCCACTAGAGATTATACTGTTGTGTGCTTAACCACCATTACTGTCAATTTATACCTTTATCTGGCAGCAGTCGTGGTAATAGATAGATCTATGTCTGCTAATGGGTCGGTGTGGATAAGTGCTCTTCGGGGTTAGGCATCGTTTTGAATAATCGTCACAGGAAGATGAGGTAAATATCTTTTTGTTTGTTTAAGCATTTTCCAAAATAATTAATCATATATTATTTAATTTCTTGTTTGAGACTGGATTGTTTATCGATTATATTAAAAAATATCCGTATAATCAAAACAGGTTTATTTTCTTATAACTCTCATGTTTCGTATATATCCATTCTCAAGGATATATATGGTTTAGCAATTTCAATTTCAATCTAATCATTAAAAAATATGTTTAAAAACATTCTGAATTATTGAGCTATTCTGCATTTTTGGAAATATATCTTAGTCTATCAACATCTAAAGCATAATTAAATTATGAAAGGAATATGGTCCGGGTGCGGTCTAAAATACTCAAATAATAGAATTATACTATTTTAATGAGCCAACGTTTCGCCCCACGTTGTAGGGCTTCTTCAGGGCTAAAAAAGATACAAACACATAGTTGAGTCCGCACCCGGACCATATTCCTTTCATCTTTACACACGGTCAATCAATAATCTTCCATTACTATTTTTTTGTTCTTTTTTGACCGCACCCGGACCATATTCCTTTCATCTTTACACACGGTCAATCAATAATCTTCCAGTAATTAAATTATGTTAGAATATGCAAAAGTTGGTATGTGATACTTCTGGAACTATACCTACTGGTTAAACAAGGTATAGTTTATAAAATGATTTATAACGTTGTTGTAAATAGTGTAAATAAAATAAAATAAGAATAAGGAAATAACAGGTAATTCAACTCGATATAATGAAAGTTAATTGATTAGTGCATAGTGTTTCCCTAATTTAATTATGTTTTATGGGTTGATAGACTAAGATATATTTTGACAAAGCCAGAGTATCCTGCAACTTTTTAATGGCATTATAAACATAATTTATAATTCAGAATGTTTTTAAAAATAAGTTTTAACGATTATATTAAAATCGAAATTGTTAGTCAATAAATATCCTTGAGAATGGTCGGAAAGACCGAAAAGTAGGAGCTTTAAGGGAAAAAAACAGGTTGATATATTATGCATATTTTTAATTATAATTGATAATTAATCATAATAATTAGTAATTTGAATCTTATTGACATACAATGTATATTTAAAATTATTTCCTTTGTTTACTGCTTAAAGAAATTCAAGTTCACAGTTTTTATAAAATTGACATTGAAAAATTTAGGATTGTGTACAGTTAGTTTCTCATTGTTTGATTGTGATATAGGTTGCACAAGGAACCTAATAAAAAAAAAAAAAAAAACTTTATTAACTTCCAAATTTTTCTAACCTGTTACAAAAATTATGTTTCGTCATTTTTAATTAATAACTGAATTATTATTGTGAAAACTCATTAGTAGATAACATAAATTAATAAGTTTTAAAACAATAAGATACAATGAATTATAGTTTATTAAATGATTGATTTGGGAAATGTATTTTAATTTTGTCACTACTAATTTTATAAATTATACTCATTAATTAATTTTTTATATGACAGCGTACTTTTTTGATGTATACTCCTCCGCAACCTAATCTAACTTAATTTCAACGTCAAAAAGGTATACAGTACTTACCTGTTAATCTATTTGTCATCATTGAAATTATCAAAAAAAGAAAATAAATAAAAATAATATAAAAAAAAATAAAACCTTTTAAATTCCTTTAAATAAACAAATTTCCATGTCAATACTATGCTGTTTAATTTATTTTAAAGGAATGAAATTTTAATAGAAATACATCAAAAACTGAAAAAACGATTAGACGAATTGTTTTATTTTACAAATCTATAAATTTAAGAAAAAAATAACTTAATTTAATGTTAATTAATTTCTATTTTAGACTGGAAAATTCAATTTTAAAGTTCTGAAAAATAATACGATAGAAAAATTAAACAAGTGTAATATAGAAGGATTCATTTAAAATATTCCACAAAATAAAAATATATGTTTTACATTAGACCATCATCCGCTCATGTCTTATATTCTTAATTTTATCTTTCTATAATCTCATTTAAAACCAACTATGAACAGTAGCAATAGTTCTAAAATGTAATTTAGCATTCTACATTAAAAAAAAATTGGGAACTTTTAAAGCAGTTTTTGGCTTATAGATCTCCCTAATACATATGTATGGTATTTTTCTTCTTCTTTGAGGAAGCAGAGAGGCAAGTTATTAATGAAATAATTCAATGAATATTTATAAAATAATTGGAGACATGTTTATAGTTTATGATTTTATTTCTAGCTCGCGGTTATCATATAAAAATCGCATTTTCTATTCGTTGCTTCTCTAAAACTGCAGATAGTTATGAAACTTTATTATAGAGAAAAGAATACAATTAGCATACCTTAAATGCTTTCTCAAAAAAGCTTCCACTAAAGTACTTTTAATTTTGTTTGTTTGAATTAAACAACCATTACTAATAGTGAAAAATTAATAAATATAAACTATGAAAAGATTTGATAAACACAGAGATAACGGTAAAATATATTTTCCATTTTTCAGGTCAAAAACAAATGTTCGGAAATAATAGTATTAATCAATTTTAATTAAATTCAATACTTATCATAAATAAAGGGCATATTCTAACACGAGTTTGTTCTGCTCCCATAAAATCATTTTAGTATTAACAATATTGATTCTGTCACAAATTCAGCATTGAATAAATTTGAGGAAAATGTTATAATTTCATATTTCTTGACTGATTTTGAAAAATAAATAATGTTTAAGTGTAATAACGTGAAATGTTATTATATGAAAATTTTCTTTTCTGAAAATTATTCAAATTGAAGTTGGTCAATTTATCAACCGAAAGGTCATCTCATTTGGAAAATTACTCTGGGAAAATATTTCCAAAGTGTATAATATAGAAATATCTGTTTTGAAACGAGCGAGGATTAATTTCGTCTTAAATTATATATGTATGGTGATATAATAATGGATCATTATATTTCTCATCACAATAAATAACGTTAATGTAATTTAACAATGGTATATAATTACCAAGTAGTCCTTGATAAAATTAAAATTAAATTTTTTTATTTCTCAATTATAGATGTGCTTTAATGTTGGATGAAAAATATATTAAGACAAATTTAGATCATTTTAATACTATATGCTACTCTGAATGGATATACATATACATATATATATATATCTAATGTTTCTATTGATTTCTAAATTATAATCAAATTCTTAATATATCTAACCACTCCTTATAACTTTGCGGTTGTCGATATTTTGGACTGTTTATCCGTCTCCTTACCGATTTACAGATTTTCACTCATTTTGCTAAATATTAGATAATTATTAACAGCTTACATATACATGTTGCATTTTGAATAGCATATAATATTAAAATGAACTATATTTATTTTCATCCAACATTAAAGCCCTGGTATAATTGAGAAATGATAAATTTTAATTTAACTAGGGGGGGTATTTATAGCATTTTATAAATCATACAACTGTTCATTTAATTGTACTTCTCTTTTCTCTATTTCGTAGATCAGATTGTATTATTTTTTCAATGTAGTGTAAGCAGGAAAAAAGAAAATAAATTCCAAGTCTTTATCCCAGCATTTTAATTTGTACTTTAATTTAGTCACCCTTCAAAAACAATGTTCATAATAACTTTTTCCAATAAATTGTACTGAATTTTTTTTTTCCTACAAAATGCGTTGATCAGTCAAACAATTTGTTACGAACCATTTTTATTATCCTACCTTATTTATAAAATAAAATATTTCACAAATATATTAATCCCTAAAAACCTTTTTATATAATAGAGAGATTAGTTTTTATTCACTTACAAAACAAAAATTATATTTTTTTCAGTCCTAATTTCATTTTGTAAATAATTGTGGAAACAGTTGAGAAGCTTTCATTTTATTATGTAATTCATGTTTAATACATTTAGTTAGAAATGTTTAAATTAAAACAGAAAAAAACATTTGAAAAAGAGAAGCTGACACTTGACCAATCATTCAACTCAAAAAAATGTTAACCTATCCTTGAATTGTCATGAATGAAATTTTACTGGCAATGGTATAGTTTTATTATACTAACTGATGTTACTAAATAGAGAATAAACTGGTAACCTATATTGTGTGAACTAATACTAGCGGTAGAAGCAGATGTTGGCCATGTGCATGAAATTACATAGACCGCATCGGATCCTACCGTAATCAACAACATAGCGTCCTATGTAATTTATTTCATCCTTCCTTCAACAGCCATCTCATTATCTCCTCTTGCTGTAATCTCTGTTTCTTATTTTCAATAATAGCAACGGATATTCGACCATCGGCTTCTTCAGTTGTAGATTCCCGACTTTATTTTTCTATTGTCGGACGGGGGATCGGTATGAGTTTGATGTTTCTGAAAGATTTCTGTGCGATGAAGGGAAAAAATAAATTATTTATTCATTATT
>NW_027105546.1:275266-340948 GCF_000696795.3 Halyomorpha halys
ATATATATTTATATATATATATTTGTTTGCTTGTACTTTATGCGCTGTGATAACATTCGATTGTGATAGGGTTTTTTACTTAATCTTCAGGATTTTCCGGGGAAGGATGGGAAGCTAGATGTTTAGATTTTTTCTATAAAAAAAAAGTTAACAATATTAAGCACTTTCTGAAGAAAAAGAAAAAAAAACATTACAGAATCTATTATTTGAATTTTTATTCACTAAATATTAAAAAGAAAAAAGATATTTAATGGAAAAGTTTTTCGAAATATTGGTTTGAAATAAAGGAAAAGTTGTTTTTTATTTTCTCAGGTTCTGATATATTTAATTTTATCCGGTTGATGCCCCATAGTTTATAGAAACCTAAACCGCATAATTTTTTTTACTAAATATTTTTATTATATAATGTTACCTAAACCAATGTAAACCAAACAGATATAGTAAACGATTGATTCAATCATTAATGCAATGTGTAAATGACTAAATATATTTCTATAAAACTTTCAATTGTATTCTATTAATCTAATTACATCCCTAAATCTAGCAATTGCGAAGAATTGCTGGGTCCGCTAGTATAGAATACATCATTATATAGAAATAGAAAAAATTAAACAAATTAAATTCCAATATACATAACTAGCATACTTCGCTATTGCTAGCCGTAGAGACGTAGATTCAATTGAAAACAATTGAAAGTTTGTTATAAATTAATATATTTAGCTATAACTAAATTCTATTAGCACATTGGATTTATGATTGAATTATTTACTTATAATACCTATTCAATTTATAGCGGTAAACAGCAATATATAATAAAAATATATGGTTATAATATATTATAAAAATTGGTAAACACTTTACTAACCGGTATCCATAAAACTGTAATTTAAAAACTGTTTCATTCCTCTTCTAATAAAATTGGTCCAATAAGAACCTATATAGGCAATTAACTACTATTAAAATTATGATTTGGGATTTACGACAGTGTACTTTTTAAGTTATAAAAAAAACTAAACAAAATTCAAAGAGAACCTGCCTAAATTCGACAGTAAAAAAAAAAAAAAAAATATGGGTGAAAGTTCAATAGGCTGTATCAGATCCTGTATCTTCACTATAATTGTTCGAATTCAATGATATTTTTTTTCAGGGAATTTTACCATCACTATAATAACATTATCCATAATATATATACTTTTTAGCTACTTAAATATGTTTAGTTTTGTTCATAACTTTTATTATCTGGTGAAATTGTGGATTCCAGTAGCCTTCAAGCCTTCCCATGGTGATAGGAAACATTTTGAGAAAATAGCACTTATATCGGTCCAGAATTATAAAAGTTTGTTGTGGGCAAAGATTCGAACCATTCCCTTTTATATATATAGAAATCACAAGCTCTGTTTGAATGCAATCATGTTGTTGGCTGGGTGATTTCATAATGATTTAAAAAAATGTAAACGAGTTAGACGAGTCTTGTTTTTTGCTGTTTCTGCCTGGGAAGTAAAAGTAAATAATACAATAAAAAACAAAACAAAAACATAAAGCGTTCATTGAGTACGTCAGAATCCTTGAATCGAATTAGATTATTCAAAATCAATAATTAGAAATCATTTACTAAGGAAATTGTAACTCAATTCGTCTTCATGTTCAGATCCAGTATCATTTCTTCTATATGGTTTTTAATTAATGGCCCATTGGCGAGCCTGGAATTAGGAGGGCGCCATTACAAGAAAAAGAAAATTTTAATTTTTAGAATAATTTTACATCATCCTCCATACTTCTATCCTGAACGAAATGAAATTAGTTTCATAACCGGAGATTTTAAAAATATTTAATATTAAAATAAAATATTAATATAAAAATATTCCACTTAATTCAGAACAATTTTCTCAATTTACTTTTTTTATTTTTTAAAAGACCTTGATTAGGATTCTATGTAATACAGAAGGAGTTTTGTCTTCATTTGTCGTAGTTAGAAAACATTTTAAGATGCTAAATCAAAATAGAGCATTATAATGACTTTTTTTTCTTCTTTCCTTCTATAGTCAATTTTTGACCTCTGATCAGAACAGAGTTAATGCACACAGGATAAAGCTATTTTTATTTTTCATTATTGATTCTGAATTTGGTTAGGATTTCAGAGCAATCATCAAACGTCAAATCGTTCCAATCGCAGAGAGGAGGTCGCATTAGCTAGATTGAGAATAGTACATAGAAATATAACTCATTCATTTCTGATCAATAAGCAACTACCACTAAAAAGTCAATATTGAAATAGTACACTAACAGTCAACCACATCTTTCAGGAATGCCATTTCTATACGGCGGAGACCAGGGCCCTGTTTCATAATGAAAGCTAATAGTATTAGTTCAAAATACAAGTATAGAAACAACGAGTTAATTACACTAATACTTATTTTTTTTTTATAATAGGGAGGACTATTAGTGATATTACAGGAGTTAAAAAGTACTAAAGTACAAGTTACTATTGTATAAGTCAGTGTAATTGTATTAAGTTAAATCGACAAGACTAATAGTATTTACTGCTTTATTATGAAACAGGGCCCAGGTATATTAGTATCCCTGAATGATAAAACTGACATAAAATTAGTATTGACTTTTCTTTGAAAAAATAACCTATAAAACAAGATTTAAACCCTAAATCTAAACACATTAAAATAATTAACTATCTCAAATTCAAAGAGTTCAGAATCCTGGGATTTCAATAAAAAATAAATAAAAATAATATAATTATAATAATTAAAAAATTAAAATATCACTAACAAAGTATAAAAGTATAAATCCAAACATCTAGGGAAAAAAAATATGAAACTTATGATAGACAAGAATGTCTAAATATTTATAAAATATTGCTTGGCAAAATCTGAATCAATCACGTAAACTGAAAAAAAAAAAAAAACTAATTCTTGGCGTATTATCTACCAAAATATTTAATTTTTTTTTTTTCATTTTTTCAAATTCGCTACTTCATGGATTTTATTAATATAATTTTTTATTGGCGACGTATATATCGAAAGTTAACTTTAGAAATGCTATGGTTTAAATAAAATTCATGTTTTTATTTTTAAATATTCATTTTTTAAGCCTAATCTTCAAAAACAATTCTTTCTGATCGAATTGTTAATCAGCTTAGGTAATATTTGAGCGAAGAATTCAAAACCCCTCTCTAATTCGTTGAACAAGGACGGTTTGAACTTGACTTATTTTCAAAACTCTAGACACCCTCTCTAAATATTTTAAATCGAACCAGTTCAACCTATTTAGTAACAGAGATGAAAGAACAGACTTTGCACTGCTTTAAATGAAACGTAAGATCAAATAATGATTCCCATTATCCATCCTTATTATTTAAAAAAATTAAATAAAATCCAACAGACTAAGAAAGTCAAGGTATCTGAATAAACATTTTACAAATCATAATAGTAATTAAGACAAGTAATAAGTAAAAAAAGGTAAATAACAATAAATAGTAAATGCTCTTATGAGACGTATCAGACATCTTCTTAAAATATAAAAATTTAGAGTATGCTACATTTAAGACGTTTTCCTACATTTTTATTCCCATCTTTTCCCTATATGACCATTAGGAATAATAGAGAATACTAATGATGTAGGCATATTTATAAATTAATATCTAATTTTATAATAATTGTTATAACTATTTTAGGTCCCGGTTGTTAAGGTGACTTTACTCACAGGGTTGACTCACTGTTACAATGACAGAGTAATGAATTGGAATCCAGGTTCTTAGAGTTAGTAGCACAGTGCCTTAACACTGTATATATTATATTTGAATAATATAACTAAAATTTTGAAATAATTATTTTAAGATTATTTTTATATATTTTATCATTAGAGTCTGAAAATATACTATTAGATTCAATTAAAAAATTGAATTTTTGTATCTAATTTTAGCTCATTATAACATATAGAAAATCGGACTGTAGTACGCTTCGGTCTCATATGACAAACTTTTCTTTTTTAATTTTCAAATTTTTTTAATGTAAATTAAGTCCCTAGCACGATTTGCTTCGTCACATTCATGTACATTTTTATTTTTTTCCCCTTTTACTAATTAGTCGTAGGGTGAATGTGTAGCTATTAAAATGCTGAATTACAAACTGTTCTGAAAAAATAAACTAAAATTTTAATGGGTCTGTATTTGCTCACAGTTGTTAAAAAGGATTAGAGGAATGTGAAAATATATATTTTAGTTCATTTAATTGAAGCGAATAAAGTACGTAGTACAATTTTTCATCAGCCCAATATAAGCCATCTATCACAGCATGTACCCGCTGATAATAAATATGATAGCTGTTGGATAGCCGTGGGAGCCTGAAGACTTATGGCTAGTCCACTGACTAACTAAGAACTTTTCAACGTTATTCCAAAGGGACCGCGCCAACCCGATAAATCACCACCGGCCACGGACTGGCATTATACATGTTGTATTTCCACGGAGTACATAAATTCAATATGGCCTCCTCCCCGCCCCCTGTACAGCTGGTGCCTAGTAAAGTCCATCCGAAACTTCCATAATCACGATCGGTGGGAGATGGAACGGAGTAAATCATGAGGATTTATCACCCGCCCTCTTCGGGACAGGCAATGTATGAAAAATACCTTCCTTCCATCTTGTCTTTGTTCTTTTTTTTTCGTTCCTCTGTTGACTATAAAACACCCCCACCATAAGTCAGCTGTCGAGGTTAATTGTCAATTTATATGCGGTCGTAAATAGTGTCGGATGTATTCAGCTGGGGGATTCACTGCTTACTGTATAACATAAACTATATCCTGCCTGATTGGAACCACACCCACAGCCCCCTCCCACATTTTCTATGTTTTATAAAAAGAAAATATATATCTCGGGTTAGTTTACATTTTTATATGGAACACTGTACCGGTTAGTTATCATATTTGTGCAATCAATAACGCCATGACACTTTGGAAATAGAACATTGTTTTTTTAAAATGTTAATTTGTGATATTATATAAAACAGAGTATTGGGTTTATTATTAAAAATGTTGACATGATTGTAAAATATTAATAAAAATAAATATGACTTTTATATATTTATTTTTATTAATATTTAATTTTTATTTATATTTATCATTTTTCTTTCTTTCTTATTTTTATTATTTTTTATTGTTGATTTTTATGTTTTTTATATTTTAATCTACACAAAAATTGTGAATTTTGACAAGTACTATTATTAATAAAATACTAAAAAAACAAAAAATAATCTTTGAATTTTTTAATGCTATCGAAAATTGATATACTTACGATATACAGATTGTGAATTTGACCTATTAGTGAATTTTCATAATTATTGAAAATGTAGCGAAAAAGAATTATGATGAGATAACGTTTTAGATAAATACATTTCGAATATTTAATTATAAAAACAAAAATTAATGTTATGTAAATACACCAAATAAATAATGCTAATTTTAGAAATATGTAGATATTCATAATAGGTGCTCTTAAAAGGTGAGAAATATGGTTGCTTATAGAAAAGCCCGAAAAAATATTGGTTCACAAGAGAGGTTAGTCCAATTTAGAAACTGGTATGGGGGAAGATAAGTGGCATATACCTGGTTAATAAAAATGATGTAATATTATAGAAGATCTGAAAGTGAACAAATCACTCTAAAAAGCACTGATAAGATAAATGTCCGAAGGATAGACCATGACGTAACTGGAGGGATTACAGTTAGCCCTACTTTGTTGATTATAGCTTTTAAGAGTTTTGGTAAAGAGAGTTATGAAGGAAAAAAATCTTTGTAGAATGCATCGAACTTAGATATCATTGAAACAAGTTATTATTATAAATATTGTATATATAAATAACATTTCTTGATATATAAACGCTTTTCTTTGTATCTTTAAATTGTATAGAAATACATTTTAATCAGTGGTGGCTAGACTAGAAGTCGCACCCATTCCTGTGGGATAACACATTTTAAAGCAAACTTTGCCCGGTTAATGAAAATACTTAACATGAGATGTACTTTATTAGTTGGATCCGTTACTTTTACTATGCACATTGACTGTTATGCTCTCAAGTTTCTTAGAATGAATTTTATCCTTCTACGCCCTACATAATAATAAGTTATTCAGCTTGGTATCAGGAGACCCTACTGGGACACACCCAGCCTCTGTTTATTTGGTACCCTTAATAAGGGGGAAAACTTGGTGGTTAAGGATGATCCTAACCATTTCACCTCCCTGCTAAATCATTGGTATACAGTACATCCTTATAGGTACAGAACATTCTTCATTGGTTGTGGAGGTGCAGTTTTTTTTTCAGCTCTACTTTCACAAAGATTTATCCGTATTTATATAAAATAAAAGAAAAAAAATGTCCTCATTTTTTTTTTCACAAGGAATAGAAAATCTGCTGTGATATTACAAGTGTAGGATGTATAACCCGTTTTCCTTGATACAGCATTATGCAGACGGCAAAGACTTCACACTTACTAAGAACATGTTCTAAATATGTTTTTCCCTGAACAGAGACGGTAGGTTGTTAGCAAGCCTAAATAAACCCTGTTGAGACAATATTTTCTGTGATCCCAAAAGAAGACCAGTTATCGTTTACGAATATTTCCTTCTGTAAAACGTAGGTTAATTTTTTCCTTTGATATTATTATGATAAGTATGTTTTACTTTCTGATCAGCAGGTTTAGAGTTCTTTCCTGAGTATGCATAACTACCAGGCACTAGGCTGATATGATTTCGGAACTTTTCTTACAAGAGTTTCCGCAATTGGATTGTATCTCTTTCATACGAGTGAAACTGGGTAACTCGAACATTTTTTTTTCATGACTTTACCCCTTTCCCGAGTACAAGATTCAGCCACCATGAAATCGGCTTCCAACATACCTGGAATTCATAATTGTGAGAACCACATAGGACGAGGTTAAGTACTGACGATTTCCCACTTGGTGGTTATACCATGACCAATCAAAAACAGCTTACTCTAGCCCATCAGGGGCCGCCCATTGACTAGCTGCGATGAATGGGATGGTTCTAATAGTCGTGCCATTCACCTCTCGATCGATTTTCCGTTCAGACCCAGCCCGCTATTATTGGGCTCCGATTACCTAGTTCTTGGAGCAGGCAACACGCGGCGGCTAGCTCCATCCAAAAACCGGCACCTGTTAACATCTAAGGTGAGTTGTAGGAACATAGCTATGGACTACTTGTTCAATGAGCTAGGAACGAACTAAATTACTGGGAGATATTAAGAAATATTGTAAACAGAAAGATTTAGCACACTTCGAGCGGGACTTTCCTAGGGGTGAAAAAATTATCAAAGACCCCCTAGCGTAAAAAATATGAAATTAAAAATATCCGGAACATACTATATAATTTATATATCTCATTATTCTTTAGGTAAAAATAAAGCTTTTTTTTTCAAAAATCATACGATTTTTGTGAAGCGAACATAAACGTTTAACATAATATTGGTCCTCCAGCCTGGGATATAAAAATATGAAGATTTGTTTATGTTAATTTTATTACTAATTTTTATAGTTATTTTAGGGTGAGTAATAGCACCAAAAGTTGATAAAAATTGATAAAATTGAACTACCTGAGCTTGAAGGTGAATTACTAGATTTAGATATAAAAGTTCTTCAGCTCAGGAAGTCCTGAATAATTAAATTTGTTTAAAGCTCGATTATCTATCTAGGTTAGATAGTACTTATGATACATTTTTCTTTTATTTTGACACCACATGCAGAAATCGTTTGCTATAAGGAGTCGATTTTCGGGTAATTTGTATGTATTAGCCTCTTAAAAAATCGAAGTGCTTAACTCCCTCTTTAGTACGTTTTCCACCAACTCGAAAAAGACTCTTTCCCCCTAAAAAAATACACCTATTTTAATTTTTTTTCAGTGACTCACTTCCAGTACATTGTGAACAAAAAAATATATTTGCCAATCCTACATAACTTCGAAAAGTTCGAAAATGTTTGTCTATAATATACAGGAAAATATAGCTACTGAGATGTAAAGCTGGGACCTTTTTCCAACAATGTACGTTTTTGAGGACTAAATAGATGAAGAGAAACTTTAAAAGAAGTGAAAAAGGGATGGAAACTAAAGATATCACCCTCGGTCCATTTCCCATTAGAATTTCTGAATGTAATATCATTAATCCATTATGCTTTGAATGAATTATCAAATTGTTTATAGTAATACTATTTTAGTAGAGATTCGGGAATACAGAGGGGAAAGTGTGACCAGTATATTTGAGATCAGGCCCATGCAATGAAAATCAACGCTATCCCTCTTGAATCAGAAATCATCCCAATCATCAAATTATCATTTATGTAAGATCATGCTGTTCCTTAAATGTTAAATCTTGAACTTAACTTCTCCCAGACCTAACTATTCTTAGACTGAAACAGAAAAGTTTGCTTGTTGTGCCTTGTTGTGCCAATTAAATCAGGAAAAGTCGGGATGGTTTGAATTTTTTAACTAATCGAAAAATCCTTCAGTTAGTAAATTTAACAAATAAAATAAAATAAATGTAAAATTTTATTTATGGCTTAGGTTATTTTTGGAGCAAAGAATCCTTTGCTGAGGTATCCATTCCACATAAAAATATCCATTAAAGATCCCAATTAATAAAAAATAATGACAAAAATAAATAAATGTAATTATAGAAATGTAATAATAGTAAAATAAGTAAATAATTAAGATAAAAAAATTACGATGAAGTTAAAATTTAAAATTTTAAAACATTTCCTTGCTTACAAACCCAACTATATAATGTTTTACATGTTGTTATCTTAAATAAATATAACAAAAACATAGGTTTGTATTTTTTGCATTTTATATTACTTCTCACCTCTTCTTTTTTTTTAAATTGAATTGCTTAGAGGGCAACAAAGATAACAATGAAATTAATATAATCACGGATTATTTGGCATTACCATCATCCCCAGAGCTGAGCTATTAATTTTTTATTATTAATAATTTTATTACTATAAATATTTATTCTCCAATTAGTAGTTTAGGAAGTAAATGAATAATTCATAGCTTGTTGAAGATTATGTTATTAATTTTTTGCGTTTATTCTTATCATCTTAATAAAACATAATATTGATTTGTACCAACTTAGAGGAAAGTTAAGATTATTTTTATAAAATTTTTTTAGATAATAGTTTAAATAAAGCGCGATCGATTGATTATATTTTTAATAAATTAAGAGCGCTTTATGTAAATTAATTGAATATATGATTGCGACACACGCGAACTTATGCTCATAACATATAAATCTAAAACAATATTCCTCATTTAGATAAGATGGTAATCAGTGTGTATTCTATAATAACTCACAACTCCGGATTATATATTTGTAACTCCTAATGGGCGATATTGCATCTAATTATTTAATTGGTGAAACTTTATAATATATTCCTATAATAGGGGTATTCATGATGTTGTGTTAAATCTAAAATGTTTTAACAGGCTAAATGTTTTATGTTAAGTATAGGATAGCTGATGATTCATGACATATGTTAAATACAGAGAAGCTCCTAGGGTTTTTTTGAGCAATTTGTTAACCTTTCCATCCAAAACCTTCCATAATTTCATTATTTTTATCCATTTCTTTATTACAATTTTAAAAACCTCCAAAACACAAACTAAACAGAAAATGCGAGCAACTAATCTATCAAAACGACAGCAGACAATATGGTGAGGTGGTAAGCTGGTCTGTTGCGTGACGTCATTCTCCAGTTAGCAGAATTATTAACAGACTCTCAACCATGCGAAATGTTATATCATTTCAACATGCTAAAAGAAGAATATTTCTCCATTTTACACACTTTAACTTGTTAAATTAAAGATCATAAATACCCCTATTATATTCAAATTGCTTAAGTTAATTTTTTTCAAAACATACACTATGAAATTACAACAGTAAACGTGTTATGTGGTAAAATTTATACATAATAGAAAAGATAAATATAAATTAATTATTTTATATTTTCTTGTTTGAGAGTGTATATAAATATATAAAATAAATTGTATAATTTATTCAACGAAAGCACTTTCAAGGAATGTTCAGCTGTTGAGTGGACAACATTTCTATGTCCAAGGGAAACACTGTATCTAAAAGCGATTTTTTTTAGAGATGAAATATTTCTTTTGAATAGAAAAATTGTTAAATCCATAAATTTATTAAATATTTAATAACCCTGTCAAGCCTGGGCATTTTCTCCTAACTTTTAGATTTTGCAGAAAGTAATAATAATAATCATCATAAACATTTATTCTTATAATTATTTTTTTTCACACATTATAACAATAATCATAAATTAATAAAATAACATTTAAAAAATAGTTCCGTTCTATTTATGGAGTCTTACTCATCAGCAAAATAAAAATGAAAAAAAAAATTACCAAAAGCCCGCTTGTTGAATAAGTAAATTGATGCAAGGGCGGAGTTGATTGCCCAGTTGGTCATATATCTTTCGGCTGATGGAAAAGGTGACGTAAATTTGAAAGCCAATCAAATCTGTGACGAGAAGTTTCCATTAAGTTTTAATAGGAATCGATAAATCAGTCGTCATGGCGTCCTTGCGTAGATATCTCCGCCAATAGATAAATTACGAAGCTATAGGAGATAAAGTCTATGCCATGTTTATTAACGACATACTTTATAATGGGAAAATAGCTGTTAGATTTTTTTTTACCTTTATAATAAAAGAGAAAAAAAAAAGAAAACCTGTTCTGCGACCGTCTTGGGTACGCCTTAGTTTTATGAAATAAGAGCTTGGAGGAACGTTAATCAATTTATTATCTAATGAAAAACCAATTATTGATGTTGTATATGTTACTCTTGTTACACAATTCATTTCTTCCAATTACTTAGAAGTTATATATAGCGGTTGAAATAAAATTTTGTTTAGTTTAGATGTTTTAAGAACATTGAATCCGAAAAATTTATATAAAATAATGGAGTGTATATAAAAAAATGTCTATTTTATCATATTCAAGATTTCAAAGAACTGTAATATTTTAATCCTACCAATACTTAATAATTTATTTAGAGCTTTCTCTAAGCATGTTTAATCCCATTCGACTTCTTAAAAAAAGCTGAAGCAACTCGTGAAATTATCAAATATGAAGGGGAAGGTGTCTTTGACTAGCGCACTGCGCGGCGTTGGTTTGAAAAATTGAGAACTGGAGATACGACGTTGTAAAAGAAGTATGGCTCCGGGCGACCAATAATGGATATTGATGAGGTTCTGCAAGGACATGTTGAGTCAAATCCATCCAGAAGTACTCGCGAACTTGCTAGGGAGTGTGGTGTGTCAAAAGATACTCTTAGTCGGTATCTACTCTCCATGGGGAAGGTCCCTCAGGAACTTACTCCTCAGCAATCAGCTATCACTTACCGTCGAAACAAAGAAAAATTAATAAAAACTCAAAGAACTTTATGGGTTCGAATTTCTGTCTAATCCACCATATAGTCCAGACCTAGTACCATCGGATTACTAATTGTTTCGATACATGTTCCATTTCTTATAATTTGATAATTTTGCAGAAGTTGAAATTGCGGTCCAAGAGTTCTGACAGCCATCCCAAAGACTGGTATCATCGTTGGAGTAAGCAATTGGCTAGCATATGGCGAATGGCGGTAGATAACTATGGAATATACTTTAAGTATTTAATATTTTATATCAAAGAAATAATAATACACATATTTGGTTACATTTTTTTTTATGTACTTTCTTTTGAATGTATTTCTTGTCAGTATTTCCCGAAATACTGTACTTCATCCTATTGTAAAAAAATTTTTTTTTTTAGGACATTATTTAATATAGTGCATTGTTACAATTGTATTTTATATTAAAATTGGACGACCCGAAATTTTGTATGTGTATATTATACGGAGAATATGCTTGAATGATTTCAGCCTAATTTATTTTATCTATTGAAAAGTTTGTCACCAAAGTTATTGCCCAATCCTTTCAAGCTATAGCAATTTTTTCTATGAGATATATCTATGAAAATTATTAATCCCTTAATAGACCTCATATGTATTAAATAATTTAAAACCCAAATTATTTTTATTAATAATTAATCAAACTTGTTAATTATCAGTACTAAAGTTAACCAATACTATATAATTACTCTTGGTTATATTTATTGAATATTACTGAATTATATTTTTCTCATATATTTTTACTATCCAAAAGACTACCTCTAGCCACGAAGGCTATCTCTAGTAAAGTAAACCCTAGCGTGGATAATAAAATATAAACATAGTAAGTTATTGCGTGACTTCTATTCTATTTTTTTTTTTAAATATTCTTATTCCAGATAAGAATCCATGCTGTTTCAAACATAAAATATTACACGTGATAGTTGAACACCACTGCTCGCACGTACGGTCATGAATTATGAATTAATTAAAAAATATGATTTTATTTGATAAAATTCGATAGGGCTTCTACAATTATATAAAGTTTGTCTGAGCTGTTCCATTCCGAAATTTATTACTTTTAATTTACGATATATTCGACAAAATTCTTACTGAAATTTTTATTTGCTAATAATTTCAAAATTATTTATACAATTTATACAACTGTACGGTTCTACTATATAAATTAGCCAAATTGTTTAACATCTTATTAGCATAACGGAGTTACCTCATTATTACTAAAACATTTTAGCTATAGCACTATTTTTGAATACAAGCTTTAGAAAACTATAAAAGTTAAAACATAAAAACAACTTACAATAATAGATTTACATTAATTTGGAATTTTAGTTGTTTACAGCTAAACCATATATTTTAATTACCACAAAATATTCTTAATTAAAAAGTATTTTTTTCAATAATAATATTTTTTTAACTAACATAATGGAAATGTGTAATTATTTTTAAATGGATAGTTAAAACATTTATCGACCAACTAGCCTTTCGTCTAATACCTATTAACATTTAATTTTATATATACTCTTTTTAATTTCTTGAGACTGGTATAAAAAATTTAAAAAAATGTCTTCATGGATATGTTGCTTTAGAAAATCCCATTAATCCAAATTTGTCTACTAATTTTAATCTCTCAAACCTATATTTGACTCTTTATAGGAAATTGTGACAAAATAAGGTAATTTGACTTTTAATTAATGACCTGGGCAGAATAGCTTGCAAAACGTTTTTAAATAATTGGATGTGAGGTGTAAATTTAAATTTAAGATTGTCCTTGAGGATTACTTAAGGATAATGACAATTAATAGCAATGGATTTCCAGATAATTCGGGAATGTGGTCATTCCAGGAGCTGATCAAAAATTACTTTCTAGCTTTCTAACTGAGCTGTTGAATAGAATGGGTCAGTGCTTGAGATAAAGCAGCAGATAGTAAGGAAGATAATTTTTTAAAATTTATTTATTGACATTTACAACTGCAAGATCATAATTGTATGAGGGCCATGTCATATCACACCCATTGATATTTTCTACATTAGGTCTCGAGGCCATCTTCTTTTCAGACGCCCCAGAGGATCGTCAGGAATGGGAGAGGAAGCAAGGTTAGAAACTAGTGGGTTTGGGTGGCTAGGGAGATTATAATGAAAGGAGTAATATCTGGTTCGGACTGTGTCGGAATAATATCTGGCTACATGTGGAATATTATGGTCATTATGGATGATTTGATTTGTGACAAAGGAGCATTGATGATTTTATGAAGGATTTTAGATTGTAAGGATTGGATAAGATTGGAATTCGAAGGTTTGGTGCTCCAAAGCTCAACTCCAAATGTCTAGAGCTTATTATAGTCATGTACATCAGTCTTCTGTAATGGATTGGATGTTTAGATCGTTTGTCTTGGAAGTGCTATAATATTCATAATCGACGTGGAGTTTCCAGTCTTTTCAGTCTTGTGTGAGGATTCCAAGTTAGTCGTTTGTCCAAATGTAGTCCTAGTTAGCAGATCTAGGAAAAAAATTACGAAGGTACTTTGAACCGTTGAGTATGTCTTAAGTTTAAGTCTGAAGTCATAAAATCGGATCATGCTCGTTCTAATAAAATTCAAATCTGTAGAATGTGCGAGATTTTGCTCATTCATTTATAACGGAACCATTTAATTTTATTTTCTACAAAAAAAAAAAAAAATTGACACAGTGAGTTATGGATGAAAGCTATATTTAAGAAAAACATCACGGATAAAAAAAAAAGTGACCTGTTAATAGTAAGTTTTGGTGGTTAGAGCAAACTTATAGGCGGAATTATATTGTCTGCCCCAGTACCCTAATAGTAGGGCTTTGTTGGGTAAAATATACCTACATCTGGATCAAGGGCTTCCCATGTCAGCCTCTGTAATTGCTCTCAGGAAGTGGGATCTCCGTTCCACCATTTTCGGGGGGTTTCTATTTTTTATAGGATATTTAATTTTTTTGTGATCATAAAATTTAAAATTTGAAAGTGAGCGTGTTTCCAACTAATTTTAGCTTATAAACCTGTAATTAAAATCATGTACAATTTCTTCTTTACTCATAAAAAAAAAATAATTTTAATATTTATTAATTTATCCCAAAACCGTTAATATTAACTTCTAAAACTTTAAAATTTAGTCAATTTAGAATTATTCAGATATTAAAATCCTGGCGTTCAAGGACGTCATTGCGGCCCAATGAAGTCACCAAGATGATTCGGAAAGACTCTAATAAGAAATTCGGCGTAGAATCATAGCAGCAAATCGGTGCTATTTTTCTATGCCAAGGCAGTTCCGGAGTAGATATCTTTCCAGAAAATCTAAGCTTTGTCTTTATAAGACGATAGTGCGCCCAATCTTGCTGTATGGTTGTGAGACTTGGCCTACATCCCGGGCTTGCGAATAGGAACTTCTGGTCTTTGAAAAAAAAATCCTCAGACGTATATATGGTGGTGTTATCATCAGAGGAGAGTGGAAAAATCAGGAGCTGTATACTATGTTAAAGGAGTCCGATATAGTTCAAGACTGAGATGGGGAGTGAGGACCCACCAAGACAATTATTGATGGAGCCACTCTATGGTACTAGGAGAAGAGGAAGACCAATGCTGCGATGGGCTGATGGTGACATTGGATGGCGACTGCAAGAGACCGAGACAATTGGTGGAAGCTGCTGGAGGAGGCCAGGATTCGACACCGGATTGTAGAACCACGCTAGTAGTAGTAGTAATAAGAGAAGATGGAATCGATTGTTTGTAAAAGATAAAATACACTATAGGATTGTTAGTCGAAAAATCCAAACTAACGACATGGTCTGTGATGTCAAATCGTTTCCGAATGTAGACAGTTTCTAATACCTCGGATCCACAATAACATCAAGAAATGATCAACTGACTGAGATAGACCAGCATATAACAAGTACGAACAGAGCCTTCTTATCTTAGCTAAGAATACTGAATTATCGAAAAATCTGAAACTCAGTGTGTAGCAGGTTCCCTAGAAAGCAGAATCGAGAGATTTGAATAGTAAGTCCGCCGTACAATTACCGGAGCAATCTGAGATCAGAGCCTTAACACATGGAGAAGAACAGAGATTTCCTTGCAGAGACTGGTAAGTCAATGTAATAAGAGAGTCGACCCATAATAATACAGAAATACACAACTATGTTGATAAAAAAAATAACAGAAGCCCCTTAAATTGTAATTTGATTATAATAATGATTGTTATATTTTATTTTTGTTTTTAGAAACATAAAAAATATAGAATTAAATGGCTCGGAGGAAGAATATGGCAAGCCAGAGTTTTGAAGACGATGAAGTTTTGGGGCAAAATGCTCATTTGTTTCTCTATAAACTATGTATTGTGTTAGTTTGTCAGAAATAAATTTTTCAACATATTTAATTTATTAATTGGAGAAGTTTGTCGGGGTTGCGGTCAGCAAAGAACATCATAAATAAACAAAACTATATTTATTTATTGTATGCCGACGTTTCGACCTGAGTTGGTCTTCGTCAGGGCTATAGAACAAAAGAGATAACAACAACATTTAGAGAAACATAAAATTGAAAAGAAATTGTATACAAACAAATTTGGAATTATACAAAATATTGAATTGAATCATAAATAATAAAAAATAGATAACTGATAATTGAATAGTAAAAAAAAAAATTAATTAATTTAAACGTCGGCATATAATAAATAAATATAGTTTTGTTTATTTATGTTGTTCTTTGCTGACCGCATCCACAAACTTCTCCAATCATTAATCTACGGTCAACTATCTACACCTCATTATTTAATTTATTATGAAGTAATTGTTCATTTTTTCTTGTTGTTTGTTTACTCCTTGCTTGGTCATATCTGACGTACAGGTTTCCAAACTATTCTAACCACTATTCCAAGGGGTTTACACGAAATAAAAGTTCAACCCTCGGAATGAACCGGCGCCGTTACAGTTACAAGGTCGTTAAGATGATTCTTCAACACTCTCGGCTATTTTGGGTTTATTCATTGGTTTACACAAGGTTTATAGATGATCTGCATAATCTTTTGTCAAACAACGCGTAGCGTAATATAATTGCTATAAATACTTCAATTCTATGGACATGTTACGGCTATGACAAAGTTTCAACTGGAAAATCTGGAAAAAACTTTTCGATCTCCGGTATCAGAAGACATGTATGTTTTATTTTCCCAGCAATAATTGGGTCTCTTAAAAAACCGAAGGTATTGGATTTTTTAAAATTTATTCAACTAAATAATCGCCCGTGTGCGAGTTCTTATAGGAAATAAAGTGTTATATTTTGTGATAGTAAAATTATATTCAACAGATTTAACGCATTAAATCTAAACTAAATAAATGAGTAGATCCATAAATACATTTTTTGTTTTGTAGTTAAAGTTTTACTTACAATCTATATGTGGTATTGCATTCCAAAACCATCCAGTCCATTTTTTATTTAACAAACTTTGTACTACATTATACCAAGGTAAAAGATTGTTTTCCAAATAGAGTTATAGAACTGTTTAACTGTTTTAGAAAAATTCTTTTTGTCGTGTTATAATAATCTAGGACCAACACTGTTAATTAAAATAAAAATACAAATTTGAAAATTGACTTGTTGGTTTTGGAATTCAGCGCCTCGTATATAATTATTTAAAGGAATGTTTGAAAAATTGTGGTAAATCTTGCCTGTCTTGTCTTTGCTTTGTCAAATACATTGACTCAGTGGAATGCAGAAAACACATGCAACAGTATCAAATTGGTTGATGATTTAATCGCTATTGTCACGTTAAATGATATGTCCGTTTGGAATCCAGCACGTTTTAGGCAATTTGAGTCAATTAGCAAGGATCAGTTTTAATTACAATGAGGCACGATTGCTACTATTTTGATGAATGTGATTGAATTGATGAATTACATATTTGTGATGATTTTTCTGTATAATTTGGGAATTATTATTTATTTTTTCAATCAAGGCATTACAATATTACAATATAATAAATAATAAGGAGATATTAATGTACATAATCGCCAATCATGCTCAATTAGAATATAAAATCTTTTATTCGTTGACTAAAACCGGAGAAGTATTAATATCAATAAGTGATAATGCAACATAAAAACAACTTAAAATAATATATTTACATTAATTTGGAAATTCAGTTGTTTACAGATATTTTAATTACCACAAAATATCCTTAATTAAAAAGTATTTTTTTCAATAATAATTTTTTTTAACTAACAGAATGGAAATGTGTAGTTATGGTATTTTTAAATGGAGAGTTAAAACATTTTTCGACCAACTAGCGTTTTCTCTAATGCCTATTAATATTTAACTTTATATATAATCTTTTTAATTTCTTGAGGCTGATATAAAAAATAAATTTCTTCATGGATATGTTGCTTTAGAAAATCCCATTAATCCAAATTTGTAGACTAATTTTAATCTCTCAAATCCATATTTGACTCTTTATAGGAAATAGTGACAAAATAAGGTAATTTGACTTTTAATTAATGACCTGGGCAGAATAGCTTGCAAAACGTTGGATGTAAGGTGTAAATTTACATTTAAGATTGTCCTTGAGGATGCCCGAGTTGGCCGAAACGTTGGACTGTTGAAAAATAAAAAGTGTTGAGACTTAACATGGATACCATTTGATTTATTTAAAAATAAAATTATATTTGGAAAGTTTTATAAGATGTAAATAATACTTCATGTGTATCAAAGTATTTAACTAAGTTGACATTTGAAGATAAAAAAAAAAATTTCAAACATTGCAAATTAATAGAAATTCAAGATATACGATTAAGATGGCACAACAATACTCAAGAAAAGAAACTTAGCACAGTTTATTCTTATTTTCAAACCGTTACTTAGATATAATTTTGCTCGATCAATCAATATATCCTCTTTTAGAAATATATTAATATTTTAACACATCAGAGTATTTTAAAGATTAATTTTAAAGATTAACAAAATTAATTTATAAACAATATACATAAACTGTACTGAACTACTCGTGTAAAAAAGGGCCAGAAAAATGGGATAAATATGGGTTTGAAATATTAAAGTCCGTTAAAAAATTTGGGTTAATGGGATTTCCTAAAGCAACATGTCCAAAAAGAAATTTCTTTTTTATTATGATGTATATCCAGGAAATCATTTTTTTTTTATATTAGATAGGTCTTCTCACTACTTTTATTAGCTCAAATAATTTTCAGTAGCAGATTTTACATGGTAAAAATTATTGCTGTAAAATATATCAGTAAGAAATATATATATATATTTATACACAATACATCTTATATTTATTTTCTTTAATTTCCTTTTTTAATTTATTATAAATTTTCATATATTTTAAATCATATCTAGCCGCATTTGAGTTAGTTTTATTTTATGTTATCTATTCACTTCTTTTTTTATTTTATTTTAGTTGTTTCTAGCTTTTTTAGTCTTGATGAAAGTGGGACGAAATAATGGTTTATAATAAATAGTTTAATTACTAATTTGAGTTATTTTTAACATACCCGGACCATCATCCTATTATATTTAACAAGATGGTTTTCAATAAGTAATGTCAATATCAGAAATAAATTTAAAGATTTTTTTTTTAATTTTTAATAAATTTCGATGATTTTTTTAACTTATGGATTATATTTTAGTATATGATTTAGAATCAAACTCTCAGTCCAATATATGCTTGAATTAGATGAAACCTAAACAGATTAATAATTAATTTTAAATAATGTTAGGATTTTAACTTTAGAGATTTTCAGAAATAGTAGATGAAATATAAAGTATCGTTCTTATATACATAAAAAATAGACGTGGTACATAAAATAAATGTTTACAATAAAATATTGAAAATATAAATATTATTTACTTTACATTAATCCATCAGAACAGAAATTTTGAACTAAGTGGTCAACCGCAGATGTTAAGGGTAATTTTATATTTTCAAATAAAAAATATTTAAAATTTGAGCGCGTCCTGTTGTTCTTTATATATTATTCACATTAATTTTTCACTCCTTTTGCTTATATTAGACTAACTGATTCTGTTTTAGTCTTTTGGGATGTCTCATCTCAGTAAATAAATATGTATATAACATTTGATTCATTATTTGTGATTTAAGTTTTACTGTGGACATTCTATTATCATATAGTCTCTTCCATTGCGGAGATCCAACTTTTTTCTCAATAATGATAATTGTTTCTAGCCCAGATTAATTATATTTAAATAAGAAGGAACTTACTGAAATCTGGAGGACATAAGCTAGTATTTTAAAATAGGTCTGTGAAGAGCTAACAGGTGACGGGAAAGGAGGAGGGGATAAGAGCTTTTTGATTGGACGGTTCGGTTGAGATGGGCGTGGCCAACACACGCACATATGTGTGACCCACCATCCTGCCTCTAGGACCAGTTCTTGAGAGAACCTATACAAATATTGTTAGCTCAGCTTCATAACAATCCGTACAAAAACGGATTTTGGAACCCATTATTAGTTATAACTGTTTTATCAAAAACATTTTGAACATAATTGCAGTTATTTAAGTTTTTTATAAGTTATTATTGTTGTGATTAGACTTCATAGCCATAAAAGAAATACATTTTTAAATTATGTATACTATATTTATAATAATATACTGTATACAAAGAAAATAAGCATATAAATATTTTTAAAAAATAATCATTTTTTAAAACGAGCTAATTTTCTACAGTTTTCATCCCACTTTATATTTGTATCTTTTTCAGTTCTAAAATAATGTTAAAATCTAAACAATCATTTCAATGCTGATTTAAAAATCAGTAGATAGCATAAAAACAGTTGTCATATATTTTTTTTTAATGTGTTCATATTTTATATTGTGTTTAAGTGCATATTAAGCTTCCATATTTCGTCTATTTATTACCCTGATTCCTATGTATGTTAAGATTTGTATTAATTTGTAATATTTAGTACTGATTTCTTGATAACGTATTAAAGACTGAGTACTTTAAAAAAAATTACTATCAGAGCTTTTAAGCTTAAAACTTCTGAAACATTTAAACAAAATAAAATCTCAAAATCTGATTTAATCAAGTATTTTAAATTTACACATACTTAAAACAGTTCAATTTAATTGTTTTCCTAATATTTCTGTTCATTAATGTCTATTAACATATAATCCCAATGATACACGAACAAATGTTATAAATTTCTTTAAAATTGATTATATTTATGTATTTGTGGGGGTAAAATTGCTTCAACCAATAGCAATGGACGTAATATTTTTAGTACTAGGAGAAATTAAATGTGAAACAGATATTTAAAAAAAGTGTAATCTCTTGTTAGGAATATAAATACATTAAAATAGTTATATATAAATTTCCTAGCTGACCAGGCAATGCTTTCCTATTGTTATATTTGAGGATATAGATTGATTAATTGTACACAAGTGAAAGTTTAGTATCAATTAATATGTTTACTTAAAATTAGTCATACATTATTTTTTTATTTACACATTGGATTAATGACTGAATTAATTGCTAATTATATGTATTTAGTTTATAATGGTAAATAACAATATATAATAAAATTATATGGTAATAATACATAATGAAATTGGTAAATTAAATATATCTTGTCTCTGTACCCTTTACTAACCGGTTACCATGAAACTGTAACACAAAAACTGTTACATCTCTCATTACTAATATTGGTCCGATTAACTAATAGGCAATTAACTATCATTAAAATTATGATTTATAATGTTCGGTGGTTTAGAGTTTTCAAGTTATAATAATGAATAAACAAAATTCAAACAGGACCTGCCTAAATTCTACAATTTAAAAAAAACAATATGGGTAACAGTTCGATACGCTAGATCTTCACTAATAATAGACTAAATTAAATAATTTTTGCTTTGTTTTTAAGGGAATTTAATCACTATTTAAATACAAATTATTTAAAATATGGGAAAATGAAAGCTCAATATGTTCGCCTTAGGTGAGAATTTTTTCACATTTTTTTAAAAACTAAAAAATAGCAATAACATCAACAGCACTCAACCAATCTTCATGAAAGTTGGTATGGGTTTGGGGCTATATAAACCACACCAAAATCAGGCCGGCGAGAGAAAAAAAACCAATGGAAGAAGAAAAGTTATAATCCATTCACTTTAGAAAAAATATGTATATTTTTACAAAAAAAAAAAAAATTAAGAGCCAAGAAACCAGCTAAACACCAAAATAATAAATAAGTATGTCTGTAGCATTAAGTCCACTTTTCCGATCGAAAAAAATTGTATTTAGCTTGATTTTCTATTCCAATAATTTTTTTTTTATTGTTAGCTCATTATTAATATCCATTCTTCAGTTATTAATTATTGTTATTATCATTAACTTATATTAACCTTTTATAGGAATCAATGATTTGTCCTTAAATATTTCTGAAGTCAATTTGTTATAATATACCTATAAAACAATGTTTTTTAAAATTATTTTGTTTTTCTAGGTTTCAAGGTTTCTATTGAGAATGTACTCAAACGAAGATTCTGGAGGATTTAAGATTTAAGAAGTTAGATATATTTACTTCTAAATATGAATTATTTCTGTATATTTCCACTAAGATAAGGTTATGTCAAAAATTGTTAGTGCAACCCAATCTGTTATATGTTAATTTATTTTCATCATCATTAATTTTTATTATTTTGATTGTTTTTTAATTTTCAATAAATATGTTAATTATAAACATCTCAGTTTTATATTGACAAATGTATTAATAAATAATAAAGAAGGCATGTAGTATTTTTATTTTCAAAATATAATCGTTAAAAATTGTTGAGTACTTTTTTCACAATCCTGTATTCCGATTGATCCTTTCAATTTCAAATAAAGATCAACATTCTATAATCTTAATTTTTAAATTAGTTCCTCATTTTCTTTATTATACTAGAATATATTTGTGTATAAGAAATGGTACTTTTTGACACATGTTTTATTTTTTATAGTATGTATTTAATTTTCAACTTAAAGAAAATCATACTTAGCTCATTTGTACTTTATATTGCCCTGGGTAAGTTGCTTGTTTTATGCGTTTGTTGGTAGTAACAAATTTAAAAAATATTTTAATTTTTTATTTTTATTTTCTGTTTTTAGAAATGTTATAGTGAAAAAAAAAGATTTATTTAAAATTATTTTTTGTTGAATATAATAATGAGCTTGTTTCAAACACATGAATTTGATTTATAAATTTTTTTTTAACATTCTTTCACGTTGACAGCTTATTATTAGAGTTAGAAATAAACTATTGGTCTGATTTGAAAGCGTTGAAGATTTATTATAATTCATCTAATGTCGAATATATACTATTGAAATAATTTGCATATTTTCTTTCATATCAAGGTTATAAGGAGATATTTTTAAATGTAATTTTTCAATAGTATTTACCTAGATGACGATTAACTTCATTGTAATCCTGTTCGCTTTAAGTTGAGTAGGGTTTAGGAAAAAAAAATGTCAACTATAGTTTTTGATAATCAGATTAAGTAATTTATTTATTACTTGTTACATGTATTAATAAACTCTAATTCATGATAGATGCTGTAATGATTTCAATTGTTGCTAATTTATATTGTTCTGCTCATGGAAGTTACAATTTGTATTTTTTTTTTCATTGCGATTACGAATTATATTGTCTTATATTTACCTAAATACTCCATTAATACTAATCAAATAAAAGCCATAGCTTGCCCATGGATAAAAGCAGGCAATTCAGAACATAATGCTAATTTAATCATGAATTCTCTCTCTTAATGATAGAGGTGTTAGGATGGTTCATGTGTTAATTGAGTGATGGATTCACGCAGTTGATCATTACAATGAAGTGAGAAATGCAATAAGAAGTGGACTGTTAACTTAATTATTATGATTTAATGCAAAATGTAAATTTAGTAAATGAGCAGTATGCAAAACATATATGTTGAAAAATGGAATAATGATAAGAATACGTTATAGTGCTTAACGTTTCAATCATAAGATAAATAAAAATATTAAGTAAAAAAAAAAACTGTTTAATAGAAGAGCGTTTTATTATTTATCAACCATATTTATATTTTGATTTTTAAAATATAATTGAATAAAACAAAATTAAATTTTTAAAATAATTATTCTTTCTAGGATTTATTGTTTTCTAATATCAATTCATTTTCCCGTCAAATTAACATAACTATAAGATTATAATGTAAATTTATAAGTAATAAACAAATTTTAATAAAACAATAAATTTCCGTAAATGTATTACAATAGTATAAAATGTTTAAAGTAAGTTATTGTTAGCAGTGATAATTCCTACTTACTGCACTGGCAACCTCTTAGGATTATAGATAACAGTGTCTGTTCTATCTTACTTAGTGTGTGCAATTTATCAGTTTATTTCTTCTTGTCGTTAGCCTACCTATCTTCAATCTATTTCACCTCTATCAAGATCTCTATCATCTTCATAAAATCAGCTACCTAACTTTTATATCTTCTTATCTATACATTTTCACCAAAGTAAGTATCATCTTATCTTTCTGTTTCTATAAACCCACATTATAATAGCAATGGCAATCAACTTATTGTAATATTAATATATATGTATACAATATTGTAATAGTATCTACCCTTATTATTTATTAATTTTTTTTTTTTTAACCTGATCTCTGTAGGTAAATTTTATGTGGAAAAATGTATAAACAACCAGTATCTTTTTTTCTCATTACAATTTTATTTATTGTTTTAATATATTTTTATCTTTTATAATATATATATGTTATAAAAGATTTGTAATTATATAAAAATTATTTGTTTTTTAATTATTATTATCTAATTTTTTGTCATATTTATTTTTATTTTATTTTGTTATTTATGTATTTTACTCTAAGGCATTAAAGCTCATTATCAATGCCTATTATATTAATCTAAAGAGATTAGAATAAATAAAGAGCATTATTATAATTATTACCATTAACTATCCACATGAATACTTGCAGCAATCATGTGCATGTATCTAGAAATTATGTATCTCATGATTCATACCAAGTGCAATGTATCGTATATGTTGTGCTAGAAACCTATGAAATTGATCGCCTGCGCCAAGAAATTTCCCATAAGTTACCCATAAATCACATGTGGCATTGTTTTTAATATTCCATTACAATATGTTAATCCACGACACCTTCAGGTATTTCGAATTAACTATAAATAATAAAGCTGGACTTTTTATACATAAAGTTATAAATCTCTCAAGATAGGTGAGTTATGGTCACACAGTATAGCGTGCGATGCGACGATATTTTTCAGTTCCTCTTCTGTTATATTTTGTAATCTGTGATGGTGGCTGCCCTCTCTTACCCATTAGGATTAATGGTCTGGCCATCTCATTTGTCGGTGGTGGCCCCGAGAGAATTTATTGCTTCGCTCATATTTATGTGCAACTATGTACAATAACTTCCATAGGTTGGATTTTCCGATGGGTATTAATAGTATTTATGATCTAAATTTTAGGGTTGATAATAACCCCTTTCTTAAATTTCTTGAGAAAGAAATATAACCATTATTATAGGAGTTTTAACTGACATAATAAAGAATATAATATGGATGTAATATTTATTTATATACTTCTGTAGTAGGCAGGAGAAATACTGGAGAGGTCGGCCTAGTAAATTAAAAAAAAAATATTAGTACAAGATAAAAAATCTCTTGATAAGAGAGTGATAATAGTATTAAGTGAATCTGTAATTAAAGGTTTTAAAATTTAATGAAAAAGTTACAAGTCATCAAAAAGTTTGACTGAAAGAAATGACTTTGGATAATTAAGGAAATAATAAAGAGTGTTTGAGACTTAACTTGGATACAAATTATTTTATTTAACTAATAAAACCAGTTTCAAAAAAATTAAAAGATTGTGTATGAAGAAATATTTTAGTATGCAAAAGAAAATATTACTAACTACAAAAAAATAAAATGAAATAACTTGGGGTAAATTTGAAATATATAGATAAAATAAAATAATAATATATATATTTATGATCTATATATTAATTTATCAATTTCTTTATACACTTTCTTGAGACTGGTTGATGTTGTTTAAATAAATAAATTTAAAATTGTATCCATTATAGTCTCAAAACATTTTATTCTATTTATAAGTCCGACGTTTCGGCCAATTTGGCCATCCTCAGGGACAATCTATTACAAAACAGCTTTTATCACATCTATGATCCTCAACAATTTAAAATAATTAACAATATTATTTATAATTTATCTTACCTTAATACAATTTTAGAACTAAATAATTTTAAAACTCAACTTCATACAGGCTATTCAGCTCAGGTCAATTCTACAGTTTCTCTGTGAAACATTAAACATTTGGTAAACATATATTTTTTTTGCTAATAAGCCTATCTTAGAGTATGTATAATTACATAATTAGTCAATTTTCATATTAAAACAAAAATTAAAATTCTTTTTCACAGTCAATTATTTGTTAAAATTTATCATAACAATGCTTGTAACCTTCCCTCCACTCAGGTCAAGCATTAAAATTATTTATTATAACTATATTTTTGTTAAATTTCCTCTTTATTTTATTAGTAAAATTCTTATCAAGGTTGATTATAATTATCAACATTTAATTTATCCCATATTTTTCAAAAATTAATTTTACTTAATATCTCTGCATAGTCTTGCTTCAGATTTCTGGTATCTGTTTTGAAAATCACTGTATAATTAATATTTTGAGATATGTAAATAGATTCAAGTATTTTTCTTTTGAGTGTATTATTTTGTTTATGTAAAATCATAGTATTTTCAAAATTAAAAATATGCTGATTTTTGGTTGCATGCTGTACTAGTGCTGTTTTATTTGGATCTCTCTCCTTGTTTCTAAAAATCATTATGTTGATAAATTCTGTCACCCAATAATTGCTTTGTCTCACCTATGCAAGGAATCAATTAGGAATAATATATAAAATTCCCTGTCTAAATCTAAATTGTCCAGCTATATATATAGGTCAAATGTTTTGAGACTATTATGGATGGAATTTTAAATTTATTTATTTAAATAATATAACTTATTAAATGTACGACCAATAAAAATTTCTTTAGATAGAAAATTAGGAAGAAACAGGTAGAAACTAAAAGAACAATAAAATAAATAAATTGCTGGTAATTAAAATATTTGTCAGGTATTAACATATTACTCATTTACTATATAAAGTATTATATGTGATATTACATTATCATTAAAATAAATTCACCAATACGGTGTGATATGAAGGATGATGTAGGACTGTGAGTAGATTTATTTTAGAGAATATCTTTAAAAATAAAATAAATAAACTTAACTTTCGATTGATTGAATCGATAGCAGCTGTAAAGTAGAAAACAAGATTTGAACTATCACCCTACTCGAAGAGGTAAGATTGTGCCAGGAATAAAAAAATATTACTCTTATCAACACTAATCATTCGAATTATTTCTGTAATTATTAATTTAATATTATAATTAATAAAAGAAATTAATAAATAATTGAAATCGAATGCTGAAATGTGTATTTATCTTGCTGAACTAAATTCACCCGATTAACTAGATACCAACGTAAATACAGAAATGACTCACGAAAAACCTTAAAAAATGGTACAGTCTCATCTTATTTGATAGAAACCATACGAATGTTTCTTGGTTTTAATACTTTCATTATTCTTGGATGATATTGTTTCTTGAACTAAAGATTATATTTTCATGCAGTTAAAAAATGTAATTATGCACTAATATTTTCACGCTTCCTATAATCAGTTTAAGATATACTGAGGTACCCGGCATGCTTCACTATTGATATATTTGAGCATGTATACACATTAATTGAATCAATTAATATATCGATGAATTGACTATAGTAACATAAATGCTAACAGAAAACGCTGTATAATAGTTAATACCGGTCCTATTCAGTTTTTTTTCTTATTATTTTCAACAAATTGATTATCTATGATATTGTCATACATATACTGCATAAACAATGAATAGTTTTTATAAGATAACCCTCATTGTGCTTTAATGATACTGTACTGAAACAATTCAGACTAACTGACCTATCAAGGAGCGGTTAAAGATTTTTTAGGAGTGTAACAAAGTTGTTATTCGGTTTTAGGACCTTAAGAAAACTTAAATACGTATTTTCCAAAAAATTAGAAAATAAAATTATTTGGCCCCAAATTTAGAGGAGTTATGAACGATCATGTGAACAATGGTCACCGGAATAAAAAAACAATCCTCCAGATAAATCAAGGTGAAAAATTCTCATTTTTAAATTTATTTATTGAAATCGTCATTTAAGGGTTCCAGATGACGCTAAAGATGAATATGATTTACTTTGTTGAGGATTTTTGTAGGTTTATTTGTTTTTTTAATATCATGGTCAATATCATATAGCATCGTGTTAATTGTTTGGAACTTTGAACAAACCTATATTCTTATGTTTGATCATGCTAAATTATTCCTTTAAAAAAAAATTGCAACAAAAGTAGTATTTTCCAAAAAAAAAAAATTCCTAAAAAAATTTTTTTTAATAAAGTAAGCATGATTAGATTAAAACTCGATTAAATTTTCTGTTCGGTTTAAGGTATGGAATCTGAAACATATCTGGTAGCCTATATCAGAATTTATAATTGTATGGGATCATAGGTGGGAGAAACACGGGGAACTCACAATCAAAGGAATTTTTTACTTTTTACGATAACATTCCCGCACGAAGGTGAGACCTACTGGAATATGAATTATGTATTTTGAACCTCCTCTTGTGAATAATTCATACTGAAATTCAAATCATATCGAGATGACTTGTCACTTTCAGTAGCATAATAAATATTTCGAATTCATACGTCTACATGTTTTTATATAGTCAATATGGATTATAAATTATAATTTACACAAACAAAATCTCGAAACAAAATTATGATAATTAGTCATCTGTATTTAACAACTTGAATAAGATAAAGTTTATGAAAATAAAATAAAAAAAATTATTAAATAAAAATACTTTTAAGTAATAATATAAAAACCTCTTTTTTTTTTAATTTTTATTTTATATTTGTCTTATTTCGTAAACTTAATTGTAGGCTGTTGTTATTTTGTGACAGCTCTACTAGCTACCAGATTTTTTTTCTATTAACAGTATCCATTATAGAGCCTGGGTGGGACCTGGAGGGCTCCCGAGCTCACAGGATTGACTTACAGTCACCATAACAGTATAAATAATTATCTGCCACAGTCCAATTCGAACCCGTGTTCCGGGACTACTTTGTGACAACCTTGCAAACTTTGGGACAGTCTTCTGGACGATTAAAGAAATTACCGCATTCTACGGTACTATATCTTTGAAATAAATCTTATTAAAAATAAAATTAAAACATCTTTATTTGTTAGAAGAACTACTATAAAATCAAAGCAGTTGTATGTTTAAAAAAATCGTAGTTTGGCTACTCAAATATACAATCACAAGAATCATTAAAATCCGATTAATCTAGTTAGTAGGTCATGTTGATAACATAATCAATGATCTTTTTTAAGAGTTATTTTTAAAGAAAAGGAATATAAGGATACATATCCGTCACCATTTCTTGGTCAAAATTATTTTTTCTTATACATTTTTAACTCGGATTAATCAATTTAAGGTTCTCTTTAAAAATGGCATCAAAAATATTTTTATTTTTTGCATTAAAAAGGACTGAAACGTTTGAGAAGAATAATAATATTAAAATAAAGAAAGAATCGTGGGGAGTTTTTTTTTTTTTTTTAAATACATTTATTTATTTAATCACCAATAATATTTCCAGGTAAAATAGGAGCACTAATAGTAACAATATAGACAACAAATTTAACGACTTCCTACTAATTAGATGTTATGTAATAATAAAAAATCAGCACATGTATGAAACTTGCACAGATATACAGATGAAAAATTGTTAAAAATATTAAATTAACAAACTTGAAAAAGTTACATAAATAAAAAATTATATATGGAAGAGCTTGTCAATGATTTATATAATCGAGAGAAGTTTTTAAGTATATTATTGTAGAATTAAAAAAAAAAAAATTAATGCTGAGAATGTTTTGGGTCGGTGCTCATGGTCGTCGGTGTTCTGTAAAAATAGTGATTTCAATAAATTATATATTTTTTTTTATCTGCTATCTTTTACTAAGGGAGGGAAAGGAGTGATTCATTCACAAGGACCCGGGTTCGAATCTGACTGTGGCAGATAATTACTTATTGTGTTACGGTAACCGGTCAATCCTGTGGGTTCCACTTAGCCTTGTAAAGTGGGTACTCATAGTTGGGGAAAAATCTGGTGGTTCAGCGAGATAATGAACAAATTGCCTCCTTGTGTAAACATTGTTCAAGAAACAGTGCTTCCTTACAAAATACTGACATTATGGATTATAGCGGTATCATTTTCATGTTTTAAAATATTTTAATGGAATATAATTCAGTTTAGCTATGAAACTTTGAAACCCAATTGGAATTGTTTCAGGTTCTTACAAATATAAACATATTGTTGATTTTTCATTGAAATACAATATTGGAATATACAAGATGATGTTATAAGTTAATAGATTCGCCTTTTTAAAAAAAAAAAAAAAACAACAAAAAAACCTACAATAAAATTATGAATATGGATATGGATAACACGAATTTTGAAGCAAAATAATTCTGATGAGCTGTAGGACTGATAATATATAATGTGAGAAAGCAAACAGGGATTACCATCGCAGCCAGAGTCCGTGAATGAAACAGGAAAGGCTCCTGCTCCGACCTAGAGATCACGCTAAGTAAAATATATGCAGTGACTAAAACCAGTAATTAAACAATTACAATTTTAAATAGTGCTAATTATAACTTCCAAGTGTCTGATAACTAATTAAGCTGTCAAACGGATATCTGTGAATATAAAGTACTAAATAATTAAACTTCAACCGTCTTTAGTATTCTTCTTTTTAGCTTTCTTTTTTCCACTAATTCCTATTATTTTCTAAGAACCTTTGGTGGGAATAGTTTTAAAAAAATATCAGAGGAAGACTTGATCTTGCATGTTATTACAGCAATATATGTTTAAAGGATGCATAGACTTTTTTAAATGTTTTTTTTTTGTGTTATGTTTATATTTTCGATGTTATTGAATGAAATTAGTGGTTCCAAAAGCAGATTTTTACTGATATAATTTATGAATTCAAAATCATTAGGATTTTGTTTGCTTTAAATAGTGTAGGGGACAAGACTTCGTCGAACCTGTCAGTTAGGAATTTTATTTGTCAATACAGTGAAAAATGAAATGAGATGAAATTTTTTGTCAGGTTAAAAAATCTATCTCTATATCCTTTGACACATGAGTGAGTAATTATCCATTAATTGCACTTCAAACCCAAACCAACTATCTCCGTCAAACAGATCCAAAACCTAGGACAACATCAGAACAAGCCGCAAACCTTAAACTCTCATACTAGACTATCACACCATTTGTAAGATGAATGGTCAATGTTCCTATTAATTACAAAAAGTTAATTTATATTACTATAATTATGATTGTTTTGTTGGGTTGGAGACATGAAACTTTAGTTAAGCGTCAACTTTATCTCGTAACCTGTTTTGCTTATGACCTGTTGGTTTATGACCTCCTTTGTCATTTCTGACATACGGGACGAGAGGGGGTTATCTATTGGGTACCACCCTATTCTAACCATACTTGGGGGTCAAATTTTCATTTTGTGGGACTGCCATAGAAATAAAAGTTGACTCCCAGACCGAATTCGAACCGTCGCCGCTGCAGTTCCGAGGTTGTTAACACCTACGCCTCAACTCCCGCGGCTACAAGCGACCCGTTCATCTCATACACAACATTTACTATTCTAAATATCTAAAATCTTTCGTAATAAAGTTAATATTACTAATTTTTCCCAAACCAGATATCCAAATTTATTTTAGTAAACTCCAAACTCGCTCTGTTTTTACTTTGTTTTTTCGATTTCCGATACTTTTCCTGTGAGGTATCAGAAATGAAGATGGTCTCAAGATCTAATAAAACAGATATCATTGGAGCACAACTATAATGTTCCTTTGTTCACATTTCCTGTATTTTTTTGGTTTTGATAAAGTTGGAATTTTCAAAACATTTATTTTTAAAAAATCTGCATTTCTTTGATTTATTAGAAGAAATATGTTCTTACGTATTAAGAAGAATACGTATTGCACTTTGGTTTCTAGACTGTATTTATGTGAGAAAATTTGTTAGCACTTTAAAGTTAAAACAGTGTTAAAGATGACAACATTATTCTTATATTCAATTTATTTTGGTTCTCAAATTATAAAAATCGATATAATAACTATGTTAAAATACCGCACTCAGACAGAAAAATATCTATATTATATAATTTGAAAATAATCGGAATAGAAATAATTATATATCTAAAGTTTCGTGTAGGTAAATACTTCATATAAAACCCTTTATAAAAACCATTTCCTATAATATAAATATTAAAACAAGAAATATTGTTCTCTATATAATATAATTTTTGAATTATATAAATCATGACAGAGTTAGAAGACATATCAAAGCTGTTTTGTGAGGAAGAGGAATTTTTAAGGAAATAAGTCAACATGCTCCTATTATTAAATACCATAAAATAAAAGTTTCAGGCGAAACCTCCCAGTCCCAGATTCCTGACATTAATGAATATAGTAGAAGATATATCGCCTAGCTTAGCATATGTCCTTAGCGTTGCAGTGTGTAGTAAATTATACAAAGCGGTTTCCAGAATGAAATAATTTCATAAATAAATATTTACCACTCAGAAATGAAACATTAATATGTAGTAGCTTGAAATTAATATTAATTTTTGCTATGAAGGACAACTATTAAATTATTTATATTTAATGAATATATGCCTAAAGGAGTAAGCAGTGCAAATATCTGCTGGCGTGAGATGTGCAGATTATTATATTATATTTCCAGGGGAATGGGATGGTGGCAAAGAATTTCTCAAAGTTTTTATTCAGAAATTTGATTCAGTCCTGACGCCTGAATTAGTGCAACGTTTACCTGTAATTTGAAAAGCTGCTTTTTTTTTTCTTTCATTTTTACTGATATAATTTATGAATTCAAAATCATCAGGATTTTATTTGCTTTAAATAGTGTAGGGGACAAGACTTCGTCGAACCTGTCAGTTAGGAATTTTATTTGTCAATACAGTGAAAAATTTAAAAAGATACAAAATACTAGTTACATAAAGCTGTCTTAACTTTCTTTCAAGTTATTAATCATTTTCCCGTTGATTAGTTCTCATTATTTTACCGAGGAGAGAAGAACCCCACTTTGTTTCAACTGAATCTATCTCTCCCTTTGGGTTTAAATCTAAATTCATTCTCAAGATTGATTTCTAAACTAATTTTGTAAATATATTGATGACTATACTTTTTATAAAGTTAAGTTAAGCTGAAGACTTTTGATAAGGGTATTATATACCTCTACTTCCTATGTAAAAAAAAAAGTCTTAGAAAAAATACTAAATGAATTAACATTAAAGACGTAGCGAAAATGACATAAAAAATAATCCAGGACTCCCTTAGGAATCATTGACCATTGCATGGTAACAGAAGTCTCCGTGGACTTGCATATATGGCACAGATTTTTTATAAATATTACTTTTTACAATTTTATGTTTATAATTATCACTTACATATATTTATTACTTTTATTTAAACGTATTTTTTTATGTATGTATGTTGTGTATTTTTTTTAGATTTTAATGGAATATAATTGTACATGACCACATAGGAATCTCAAGTATATATTTAGTATACTTCTCAAGTATATTTCAATATTTAGAATTTCTACTATTCGTTATACTGATAAAGAATTAGATGTACATATACAGGTTAATAATAGAAGAAAAATAATCAACAACATTTTAATAATTTTGTTTTGCAAAATAGAAATTAGCAATTGTATTTCATACTCAATTAATTATAATTGTCTTTATCTTAGGTACGGTATATTTCAATGATGTTTGAACTATACTCATGGACTTCATTATGTGATCAGGCGGCGAAAGTAAGACCATTAAAAAACTGAAGTGTAAACAGAGATTGTTGTGATTTTATTACAGAAATACATCACAAATTTTTCAGAATAAACAATAAATAAATGTAGTATGTATATTGTATTTTATTGTCCTTGACACTCATTTGATATGAATTCTCCTGATTTTACGTTTATAGATTATTTTGGTAAAACGAAAAAAAAAAAAAAATAGCCTTTCAAATCACAGTAAACATTTTGCTAATTCAGACATTAAGACTAAATCATATTTCTGAATAAAAACGTTCTGAAATCATTTGCCATCATCCCATTACACTGGCAATGTAAATACTAACTGCAGATTAAATTAGTTGCAAATTTCTCACCAAAAAGGTAAGTCAGGATATTCATGTGCAAAATAATTTATTATTTAATTTTGTTAAAGTGGTATGAATAGGATGCTTTACACCCAAAGTTTCTGTTACCTGTTATAAGCTAATTGAAAAACAATGAATGAAACAAACTGAGGCAATCAATTTAATCAAAGATATCTTCTTATGTATTGATAACAATTGTAAAAATAATAAACTATTAGTAAACTGTTTAGTATTTATAAATAACCACATTTATTCTTTTAAAGCTATTCACTTTGAAACTTATCCTCTTAGAATTATAATAAAGTAATTAAGGCTTGAAGCTTTAAGTATTAATAAATGAACTTATAAAATGAACTCATTTTTTTATTGTCTCTTGTTATGAAATTATATGAATCTGAAAATACTCTTTTTGAAATATTGCTTCTTACATTAGCTGTTCATTTAATACTGCCTTATTGATAACATATGTCTAAAAAACAAAACAAGATATTTGCAAATTTGATTTGTCTGCTATTCATGATATTTTTTCGTGCAATGCTAAAAAAGAAAAGAAAATCTGTTTTTTATCATCCTGAACAGATTTTATCATATCTCAAGATATCAAGTCATAAAATGATAATGAAAACTGAAGTAGAATTTTACCATATTCACAGCTTCCATTCCTCAAACGTTCAAGGAAACAAAAATAAAAAAAATTATACTCGGATTAAGCATTACAAAACCCCTTTTATATTAATATAAGTTTCCAACAAAAATTAAAAAAATGAAATTTTTCTTGCTCATTTCTTACCGTTGAGATTAAATTGCTTCGTAAATTTTTCTAGATAAAGGAAAAACTTTCGTAGTCCTATATGCATGCTTTGACTAAATTCAACTCTTTTAGAACCGTTAGAAAGACGAGTTTTCTCTCTTGCATATGATTAAAATAAAATATACATTTGCTAAATTTGAAAGCAATAAAAATTTATTTAACCAATCATAAAAATCTTGTAACTCACATAGACATTGTTGAGTCTGGTTTGTGACTGATATTTGATATGTTTTTAAAGGCCTTTTGATCCTGAAAATCGAAATCGAAATTTATTGGAGGTATGATAAATATAATTGATTAATAATAACTTTTTTAAATAATATTAATTTATAAGTAATTAATAGAAAGGGTATAGATTAAATTGAAGGAAACTAAATGGTAAAATAAATTAAGCACTGTAATTAGGTGATAGCAGTCCTAACCTGTTTTGAAGGTAGTTAGTGTGGTTAATAAAAAGAAAAATTATTATAGGAATTGTTTTTGTTTTGAGCATTGTTGACTTGGGTAATGGGCCTGTACTGACGTACTGACTGTGAAAACGTTTTTAGAAAATGTGACCATTTTGTATACTTCCTTAAGACTAACATTTTTTTTTAAATTTATTTAATGTGATTTACAACTGTACAAATAATAAATACAATAAGTATATATGTTGTATATTTCATATACACTTGAAAATCTTGGGAAGGAACCACCCATTGGTGGTACTTCAAGCATTAATTTAAATTAGAAGGTCCCGTCCATGTTCTTTTCAGACGCCTCGAAGGATTATCAGGGATTGTTAAGGATGAAACATTAAGAATTAATGGGTTAGGATGGGTAAGGAGTTTGGAATGAAAATCGCATATCTGTTTTGTCCAAATCTCCAACAAATGGGATGTTAAGGTCTTTGTGAATAAGAAGACTAAAATAAAACAAAATTTTAATATTAAAAAAGTATCTTCCATCCCATTGGGGCCCCGTTTAGCTAGCAGTTGGTAGAACAAGGTTTTTTTTTAAAATAATTTTTTAGGAGTCAAAGCTTGGTGTATTCCTCTGACTCAAAAAATCTTTTGATTTGACGTTTTTGAAAGGTTGTTTCTTTTACGATTTTTCAATCATTCTATTTTCATAAGATTTTGCTAAAAAGTGTTACATGTTCCTCGTTATGTTTTCTCTTTGAGCAAAAATATAAATTTCCATCCGAATTGGGTAAAATCTACATCCTATACCTATAGCTACAGCTTTATCCACAACCAGGTTTCTCATGGCCGCGATCTCAGACCTCCGACCTGCATCTCATATGAGTTCTGCTCATTTGAGGCCCATCTTCTGGCCTCGGGAATTTCTCGCTTCTTCTTTACCTGTTCTGCGATTTCTCTTCTAATTGGACCTCTCCTCACGAAGGGCCACAATCACCCCCTAGAGCCCTCATTTATTATTCCTTCTAACAACATCGTGAAGTGCATCCCAGGTCCTCGATCAATCTTGGGTACGAAGAATCCCGATCCCAGCCTACGTTTTCACACCCAGGCTGAATGCAGCTGGTTTGATGTATTTCTTTGGTGTTCATTAATCGTTTTAGAAAGGGAACAGATGGAATGGAGTTTCCCTTAACCGGTATTTCAATCCTGTAACAGAATTAAGAAAAATAAATTAACAAAGCAACTTATAATTTAATTTTTTAATAAAAAAAGTTATTAAAAAAAAGTTTATTGTCCTGTTTAAGCAATACTTCATCGATGGTGTTAGATTCATTTTAATTATTTATATTATCACTTCTACCTTAGAAGGCATTAGTGATTAAGGCGTGGATCTAATCTTCGGATATAATTTTATCTGAATAATCTAAACTCATGATTTTATGGATTTCTTTAGCTGTCAGTTAAGAAATAATCTATGTCCTAAGTAATGTTCAGGAATATTTGATTTGTTTGTTTAAGTTCACTTCAAGAGAGAGTAGAATTAATTTGTTTTATATCTACAATAGATGTGTAACAATAAATTAGCCAAAATCTGTAAATTTGGTTTGCTTTGTAATAGTCTCTGACTATTGCCTTTCTATACGTTGAATGTAACATTCAAAATTTAATATTTTGAGACTGAAATATTTATGTTTAGATCGTAAAGTAATTATTAAATGATTCGAGTTATTCAGTTCTTCCTTATTGCTGCAGATACGTTGAAATTGTATTTGAACATACATGTTAATTTTAGTACTTGACAGTGTATTACCAAAAGTTCGAATTCTAACCAAAGCAAGGTCATTGCTTATTAATACATCCATATAGTATTTTATAATAATTTTTTTTATTTATTATTGGTATTTGATTCACAACAATTAAAATGCATAGAAAAGAGGCAAAATGAAAAAAAATCCTTATCTTGAAAGCATAAGATCGTTTGCTAATATTTTTATTTTCATATTAGAACTTATCACGATGAGTTAATAATCAACCAATTATGAATATTTGAAGGTTTGGTCTACGGCACAAGGCTTCAATGGAAAAAAAAATTAAATCTAGATTTTATTTCCAAGGTAGTTGTTGTTTAGTTTTTTTTGTTTTTTTTTTATTCAGATGGTGAATAAAGACAAAATATGGAATTGGGTGAAAACTATGTTATAAAGCTAGAAGAAAAATACAAGAGAAAACTACAAGTAATTATGTCCCAACATTATATAAAATATTAGTAGTTGAAGATGGGGAAACCCGAACCATTGTACTAGCAAATATAGTTTATTTTTCACCTAAACATCTTAATAAGAAGAACAAACAACCTCCCAGGAAATAAAATTCACCATACAAATACAACCATATGAAAAAGGTAGAAGCAGAATACAAGAGAAAACTACAAGAAATTATATTCTAACATAATATAGTTAGAACGATAGTACATGAAGATGGGGAACCCGAAACGTACAAAAAAATGTATAATATAGATAATGATCTAAAAGAGGTTTAATTTTTTACTTAATAAAAAATAATAATTATTTTATATTATTGTTTCAACGCCCAGATTCCTTAGTCGATCTCATTTGTTTCTAAATTTTAAAATACCGTTTTCAAAAATAAAGAAATAAATTGAGTATGAATTAATGCATTTCATGAGATGAATTTCTCAAATAACAAACTTTAGGATATTCATCTAAAGTGTTGGTCAACATGATAATTTTATGCTGATTGATTATTTTATATTGAATATTGAGCGGCGTAGAGATCCGTTCACATTCAAAAACAATATTCGTTCTAACTTAAGTTCAATATTAGAATGAGGTTGAAGAAAAACCATACGGCAAGTAAGGAGACAAAATCGATTGCCAAGGAGAAATTGTGTCAACAGAGATGACGAAACAGGACAAGCAAGGAGAACCAAATTTGCATAGAGGTCTTTGCTTGCGCAAACCTGGCTCTAAAAACATTCGTGCTTATGTTCCACATCTTTATGATTTCAAAAATATGTACCAGTTATAGTGCGTATGTGCATATATAAAAATAATAATGTTCATATAAAGATGAAATTGTTTTATTTATTTTTTATTTAATAATTTATATATTGTTATTTACAACTGTATACAAATATATTCAACAAGTAAATTTACTGTAAGTGACATAGTGACTTGATACAAACATAGAACTCCAATAACATTGGAGAAGAAAGCCTCGATTCTTCTTTTCAGACGCCTAGGAGGATTATTAGGTAATTAAAGAGAAGCCAGGTTAGAAACAAGTGGATTTGGGTGGTTTAGAAGTTTATCATGGAAGGAATGGTATCTGGTTCTGGCCAAATCGGCAACATATGTAACATTGAGGTCCTGGTGGATGACTTGATTTGTGACAAAGTAAGGAGCATTAAGGATTTTACGAAGGATTTTGGACTGTAAGGATTGGATTCGGGAGGAATTTGATGGTTTAGTGGAGCACCAAAGCTCAACTCCGTATGTCCAGATAGGCCTTATAATAGTCATGTAGATCAGTCTTTTGTAATGGATTGGCAATTTATAACGTTTCTCTAGTAAATGTAGTAGTCGGAATCGACGACCAGTTTTTAGATGAAATTTAAAATAAAAATTCATCAAACAACGGTTTTTTAAGTACAAATGTTGATCAAAAATCAGTTTATTTATCATTTAGTTAAAATTTAATTATTACCAATTTGTTTCGTGTTTCTCTTAATCCATGTCTCAATGTTTCTGGTTATCCGTTACTTTAAAGAGATCCATTGAGCCTAAACAATATATTAGGGGTATTCATGATATTGTGCTAAATATAAAACGGTTTAACATGCTAAATGTTTTAAGTGTTAAATGCAGAGGAGCTCCTTGTGGATTTTCCGGGATTGTTTTGTAACCTTGTAATGTTAATGATGTAATAAAATCCCAATAGCTTCGTAACAACACCTGTCCTCCACCTCACTTGTCCCTTGTTTCCTCTCCTAGATTTTTTCCATTACTTTAGGTTTATTTTTATCCATTACTATATTATGGTTTAAAAAATTCAAAAAACGGCAAAAACCAGGCACAGACTATGAGCAAATAACCGATCAAAACATCAGAAAAAATATTGTCGAGCTCAGCTGGTCTGTCACGTGAACCGTTACGTAAGCGATGGCCGTCCAGTTTTCGTTTTGGGCTGAAATTGTTAATTTTTTTTTTAATACAAAATAAAATCGTCGTGTTACTGCGTCAAACGCGCGGTTTTGGTATGAATCCAGGAGTGAATCTACCCAAGAAAGTTCTGAACATTATATACCTTCGGCACAACATGTTAAGATATCATGTCCTCTTTTGTAAAATTACCAATACTTCCTGAAAGACAAGGTAACGTTGAATATAAAATAAAATAAGCGCCTCATATAAATTATATTTAACTGAAGTAATAGTATTACGTGGCCTTATACTGTTGTGTTCTAGTTCGTACTGGTAGTTTTCTAAAGCTTAGAAACGTATTTGAACGAGGACATCAAAGTTTATTCGGAGAATCCCTAAGAAAAACTACATTTTGTTAATTATACCATAAGAAATATTATATAAAAAGTATGAATATTTCAAAGATAGTAATAGATTTTAATAAGGTTCACTACTTAGGAAAAAGTTTACACTAAGTGAAGGTGTAGTAGGGCTGTGCGGTTTGGCTTGGTAAACACCTGGCACAAAACCACCGGATCGTGTATTTGTCGGCACACGCACGCAACCGAGCAACAAGCTGTTCGATTCCACACTTGTTTCAAAGACTATTTATTCTATTTCTAGTTTGTAAACTGCTCTAGAGTTCTTGGGGTTGAATAAGAAGTTATTTTCAATCTTGACTAAATTTTAATGCGAAGTTCAAAAAATTGTGAGTTAGATTTTGCTGAACTTGATATTTTATCAGTCCAGCAATAAAATTGGATAGTGATTATTTGGGACAGTGGAATAGATTGAGTTTGGTCAGTAACTTCGGAGCAATGAGCAGCATCTAATTATAGATGATACAAATTTTCAATTTAAAAAAATAATCAGATTGGCAATAAATAAATTAATAACTTGATAAAGACAGTTATAAGTAGGCGACAACTTTCGAACGTAACATTATTAAAAATCGAATTTTTTGTATCGGCGCGACTGGCCACTCGTTTCATAAGAATTCTACGAACCAAATCGATTAGTTTTATTTAATTTGTTTACTTCAAACAAGTTCACATGAGTTCTTGGAAATTTATTTGACCGAATTTGCTAATTAATTCATCAGTATTAGTCAGTACGGATTATTGAAGCTTACAAAAAAACAAAAGCGTAATTTTGACCAAATCACCTCCTTTCACACCTCCTAGTAACAATACTTCCTTACAAAGTATTGCACCCTTTTACCCTTCATGGGTTGTAGCGGTATAGATTTTAATATAAACCAAATACACAATTTAATATAACCCCTTCGACTATATTTCGTATTTTTTTTATAATTAGAAAAAGTAATTACTATTAGAGCATGTTACTTAAAAATTTACGAGATAAATTTCAATACTTAATGAATAATTCAATAAAATGATTGTTTACCGATCCCGAAGCAATTAAAAAATTTAGGTTAAATATTATTCTTTCTTTGTTTAAGGAAGCTATTAGAAATATATTATTATAATGAGACAGAGAGATAAAAATTTTAATTAAAATAATATAATTTGGCAAACTCAAATGCAATACGTACTTGGACTGTAGGTATTACTTCATGCCATTTCTATACACTAAAGATATATGCAAAAAAAATAAAATAAATAATTACAAAATAATATATGTACATCACAAACTATCATAAGTACAAAAATACATAAAATAAGTAAATAACTAAGACAAAAACAAATTAATTTAAGTAAGTAGAGTAAATCACTTTATTTCTACATGAAATATTCAGTATAAAAAGTCTGGAACCCAGGCGTGGATGACGAAGGTAGGACTCCAGGAGATTCCAGTGCTTCTCTCTGAAACTTATTTTAAAAGTAGTATATAAATATTTTCTGAAATCATTTCACAAATTTTTAATTTCTCTACACAAACAAGAAGAGTATTTGTTTTGGAAAACTGTATCTCAATAAATAAGGAACGTAAAGAGCTCTTATAGGATTCGAATCGAAGCTTCTTAGATACACTATAAAGGAGTTTATAATGAGTATATTTGTAAGTATTGCGGTATTCATGATATTTTCTAAAACAAATTTACAAATTGTTGATTTCTATATATTTGCTCTATAAATATGGTAAGTAAAGAGCTCCATCGGAACTCGAACTGAAGATCTTTAAATACAATAAAAAAATAGTTTATTATCATTATCTACGCACTGGTACTCTTTTTTGCCATCCCCAAGACAACCCAATGGAATGGCTCTTTAACATATCTTATTCCTTTATGTCGAACCCTTTTGATTTTCTAATGAAAGTAAAAAGGGACACCCAATCTACAGAGGAAGCCTATTTTCCTGTAATTCTATCAGAGCCTAAAGCCTGTATCTTAGTGACGCATACCTACCACAATCTGCTATGGAATGTACGGCAGTCTCTGGGGCCTGTCCACATAAGCAGCAGGTTTCATCATGGACTACTCTACATATCTTAAGATGTCTTTTAAGTCTACAATGACCTGTAAGAACTCCTATTAATAAGCGGAGTTCGTTTCTGTTTAGGCCTAGCAGCCTCTTAGTTTTAGAAGTAGAGGGTTTAATTATTAAAATCTTGGCCTGTCTTAGCCCTATACAGTCCCTCCACTCCTTACCTGCTTTCATCCATGTCCAGTCAAGAACTACTTTTCTCTGATACCGTTTAGAAATGCCTAGGAATGGTTCTGGCCCTGTAGGAGGGTGCTCAGCCCCGATTCTAGCAAGCTGATTAACTTTTTCATTCCCTTGTGTCCTGGGACCCACACAAGCTGAAGCTTCTTTAAGCAGAAGCATGCTGATGATTCTAAGACTATTTTACACTCTCTTACCAAATTAGAGGTGACTCCAAGACTTGAAGGGCAGACAGACTACCTGAAAAGATGGTGATGCCAGTCCTATCACAGCTAGTGACTTCAGGGCATAAAGCTGCTGACAAGATGGTAAACACTTCTGCCTGAAAGACAGTCGAGTGCTTGCCTAGTGGAAAGCTTAGTTCTATGCCTAGTTCTTCTATGTAAACCCCAGCCCCCGTTAGTTCTGTCGAATCCATTCTCGATCCATCAATGAAACAGGGCAGATACTCTCCTTGGGTTTCCACTAAACCCTGAACCCAATCCTCTAACTTTGGGTGTAGGTAACTAATCTTAGTGTCTAGAGCGGGTGTTTTATCTAGGAGTGAGCGGTATTGTAGTATTGGTAACTCCCTTTCCACCACATTAGCATTATCTTCGAAGTAAAGTGGTTTTCATGATATTTGCTGAAATCATTACACAAGTTATATAACATTTGATGCAAAATATTCAACTTAAAGAGTTACTAATTTAGGACTCAAATTGAAGCTGTACTACAAAGTAGTTTATAATGTTCATCTTCGTATGAACTGCAGATTCTACGATATTTGTTGAAATTATTACTCAAATTGTTGAATTCTGCATATTTACAAGAAAAGGGTTCGTTTTGGAAAAACTATTCTCGATAAACATGGAACGTAAAGAGCTCTATCAGTTCAGAAATTATTGATTTCTCTATATTTACAAGAACGATTTGTATTTGTTTTAAAAAAACTGTAATTTGATAAATATGTAATATAATGCGCTATATCACGACTCAAATTGGCGCTTCTTTTGGAAAAACTTTATCTCGGTAAGTAGGGAACGAAAAAGCTCCATCAAGACTCAAACTGAAGTTCCTTAAATACAATATAGAATTCGTAAGTATTGCAGTTTTCATGATATTTGCTGTAATCAGTTCCCAAATTGTTGATTTCTCCATATTTACAAGAACGGTCTTTGTTTTGGAAAACTGTAAATCGACCAATTATGAAATATAATGCACTTTATCTCGACTCAAATTGAAGATCCTTAAATATACTATAAACTAGGTTATGATTATCCTCGTAAGTATTGCGGTTTTCATATTTGCTGAAATCAGTTCACAAATTGTTGATTCTCTATATTTGAAAAAAGAAAGAAATTTTTAACTTAAAAGCTATATCCAGGAATCAAATCAAAGCTCCATAAATACATTATGAAATAGTTTATAACGATTAGAATTTATTGCGGTTTTCGTGATATTTATTAAAAATGAATACACAAATCGTTGATTTCTCTATATTTGCAGGAAGAGTGTTTGTTTTGGAAAAACTTTATCTTGAAAAGTATGGAACGTAAAATCAGGATTTGATTCGAGGCACCTGTATACACTATACAGATGACTATAAAATAATTAAAAAATATTTACTGTAAGAGGGTTACTGAAAATGGTTATATATTATTTTAAAATCATTCTTATGTAAAATCTAGAAACCGAATGAGCCAGGTACTGTCATACATTATGAAATTATTGATAGGAATGTTAGATATTCCAATCCATCCTATGTATTTACTATGAAAGTAACACTATACAGGCACCAAGCTTAGACGTGGTAAGGGTGTGCCATATGTCATGTAACGGTATGGTTTTTTTTTTTGTCTCTTTGCGTGTCCAGAGCCACCGTCACGAGAGACCTGTCAAGATCCATACTTAGCCCGCACACATAGTCAGCCACTGTGGTGCCCTCCAGGAAATTCTTAAAACGGAATTAAAAGAACTTGAGGAATTACAAAAAGAATTAATAAAAGCTGTAAGAATTGTATTTTGGTTTCTCATGAGAAGAAAAAAGTTAAGGATTAAGTATTTATAAGGAAGAAAGTAATAGTTTAGGTTTGCTCTTTCTCCAAAAAAAGAAAAATATAATATACAGACTATGTGAATGTTATAAGCTAATTATCTGAATAGGAAACTCCTTTATTTATATATTGACATTTTTTACAACTGTATTTAAATAGAAATACATATATTACTCATAGATTTGAAGAAAGATCATAATGATATGATACAGGTATATCAAGAAACTATCCACTCTAATAACATTTCTACATTAGATCTTCTTTTCAGGCACCTCGGAGGATTCTCAAGAATAGAAGAAGAATGGTTTGAGTGATTAGGGAGTTTATAATGGGAGGATTGATATATGGGTCGGTCTAGAACGTCTAAATATGGAACATTAAGGTCTTTATGAATGATTTTATTTATAACAAAGTAAGGAGCATTGAGGATTTTACGAAGGATTTTGGATTGTAAGGATTGAATACGAGATGAATTCGAAGGTTTAGTGAATTCCCAAAGCTCAACTCCGTATCTACAGAAAAGCCTTATTATTGTCATGTAGTCAGTCTTTTGTAATGAATTAGAAGTTTAGACCGTTTGTCAAGAAAGTGCTGTAATAGTCGGAATCGTCGAGCAGTTTCCTGTCTTTTCAGTCTTGTGTGAGGATTCCAAGTTAGTCGTTTGTTCAAATATAGAGTAAAGAGCGGAATTGTTATTAAGAGATACTGTTGAGCAGGCGGTAGGCTTACAACGAAAGTGATTTGATGGGATTTATTCCAGTTTTCGCACCATCCTTTGAGGGTTGTAATATAGGATTAGTGAGTTTGGGATGCAATTAAACCTTTAAGATCAATCAATACAGTGGAGTCACATTAATCCTTGCCATTCTGTAATCTGAAGTACTCCTGTAAAAAAAAATATTGAAGATTTAATTTTATGAATCCATTAAAACCGTACTACTAACACCTTTCGAGCTGAGGCTTAAATAATCTCGTTAAAATTCCAACTCTTTTTGTAAATCTGTACGAGGATAGTGAAAAAATATATAATAATTTGAATATGATGCATGGAATTATTCATGCATTACTAAGAGTTAAACTGTAATTTGAAATAGCTAGAAAAATAAACAAACATAAAATATTCATTGCTAGTTTATATAAGGGAAGGTGAGCTGGTGAGTGGCGTGCCAGACTGGCCCAATATCCTAATGCAATACATTATATTACCCTGGCGTGATGCACCCCCTGATGCAGCAATACTTAATTATGAAGGAAACCCTCTTATTAGTGATTCACCCTCTTATCAGCCCTTCAACCTGAGTCTGATTTCACAGTTCCCTTGGGAAGTCGTGTTTGTCCCTGTCAACCTTGCTGGGATGAGGAGAAGCCTAAGAATTACAATTACAGGTGCTGGTATTGTTGTATACTAGTTCGCCTTTCAGTCCAATTTGGTTCTCATTGACGGCTACTTAAAGGAGGGAGGAGTTAGGAACGTTTTGTCATCTCCAGGTATGGACGAATGTTCATTAGTTGTGAAAAGGCATGTATTTCGAGAGGGTATCCAAGGATAAATCTTATATAACAGTTCATGAGACTTCATTCTCTGTTATCAAAACTAATGGATTGATAAATTTATTGGCTTATTAATGATCCGTAGTCTTTCTTTTCATGAGTAATTTTGTTCTATAATAATATTCTATAACAAAACCAACAGATTTTAGTGGTACCAAAATAAGGAAGAAGAAAGATCGAAGGGAAAGAAATGGTATACTTAAAAAAGAAAATTAACTCTACATAGAGTTTCATCTCCATTTCTTATACTCAGTTTCCATGAAGAATAAAAGGGCTTCCAGCTGATTACTTTTACTGTATACTGAAAATCTATAGTCTTGATAGTATAAAACATTTTCAAATAGATAACTTTATACTTTTTTTCCTTTTTAGAAAAATAGTTTAAAAATTCTATATTTTTAATATTTATTGCTTTTTTATATCTATTTATTACTTTTATATATGTATTACTTTTTGCTAAACATATACTGTATGTATATTGTTATATCTTTCTAGATAATTGAGTTTTTTATAACTGTATATATTGTCATACATGCTAAAATTATTATTATTTATATTTTATATTTTAACTGTATTTTATGCTTGTTAAAGATAGGGAAAAAGAGGAAACATGTTGGGTTAAGAGGGTAAATATGGAAAAAAATTATTTAAAAAATAAAAAAAAATGATAAAACGAAAAACGTATATTACTATTATATTATAAGTTTACTGTACTATACCTATATTTTTTAAGAAAAAAAATTGGTATGCTGTGTGTTAGTAAATCAATACAGTTGTGCAACACAACTTTTTTTTTAAATAAAGTCTTTCACTCTCTCTACAGGAATTGACCATGGAATTTTAAAATTCCATCTTCCATAAAATTCTGTCTGTGGAGAGCCTTCGTATTTGTTAAAACCTAAAATTTGATAATTTTATCAAAGAAAATACTTTTTTCAAATAATAAAAAAGTTTGAAGAAGTGTAGGCTGGGAGATTTTCTGAAGAATTGTCTATTTTGATCCATAATTATTTGAACAGACAGTAGCTGTACCTTTCTAATTTTTGACAATTCAAGGAGTGACAACCGAAGGAGAATTAAGAGGTACACATACCAATGGTTCAAAGAATTTAAAGATAAAGGGAAAGAAGTTTGTTTTGAAAGAGCGTTCATCAAAACCAGTTGGTTAATGGTTTTGGTAAGGTATAGTTGGAGTTGACTACTGGACCGAACTCGAAAGAGCCAACCGGGACCAGCCATATTCCAAAAGTCCCACAAAGTGGTTACATTGTTGTTTACGGTACGAGGGTCTATCAAAGAATGTGGATAAAAAACATCTAATAGTTCTATTTACATTGGCACATTCCACCAATGTTGGCAATTGTATATTCATTGAAAAGTCCAAATTCTCTCTAAGCCCCGAAGCTAACATGCTCTATAGGACGAGTGACGTCTCCCAAGTCCTCCGGAGGACTAGAAAGGCATCCTTTCGGCATGTCCCTGGGTCCACACGAGTGGAGATTTAAAATATTATTCAACTATGTAATTATAATTTGTTTAATAGTGAAAGAATTTTGTGTAGACCTTTAATTGGAGTTACCAGCGTACTATGGCATTGTTCTAAAATCATCATGACCTCCTATATATCCAATGTATGGCCCCTGGGATCACAACAAAAATGTAGCCACAAATGGTTGGAAGCTATCCTCTTAGGATCGGATACAAGCTACCCTGCAAAATATTACGTAATGAGATTAAAATAGAGGTGAAAGACAGGACCTGGGCCGGATGGCTACAGCCAGTAATTTAATTCAGAGACTGCCCTTCTCAGGGAGCACGCTACTCGGCTGTCTCCCCGTCACGCTTAGCTTGATATTTAATTTTTTATTTCAATACTCTTGGGATAGTGATCCCTTGGGTAAACGGCGGAGGCTAAGCTTTAGTGTACACCCATTATGGGATAGCTTTAGAAATGTAATAGGTTTTCCCATATAAACAGAAAAGGTTTAATACCAGAAATAGTGGCAGCTATGTAACTTATCCACGAGTACGAGATCACCTAACTTTTTGAAATAATAATATAAATTAATAAAAAAAAAAATTCAAAATAATTTCTGGTTGAGAAAATCAACAGAAACAAAACGCTTTCATTCTGACAGACGCGATCCACAGTACTTGAGCAAAGCACCCCCTGAGCTCTGCCAAAGCTGAAGAGCACATCGACTCTATACCTATTACGAATTCATTACTTTATTAGTGAAATCATATCGTTATTATTCACATCATAAGTTCTTTCAATTATTTTTATTTCATTTTCATTTTAATATTTTGTATTGAGTTTTATTCAGTCAATTGAATAATTAGTTTTATCGCTATAAATTAAATGACATTGCACTGTTCTAGCTTATAAATTGTAGCAGTCTCCACAGCGCCCTAATAATAAAAAGTGAAACTAATTCATATTTTATTTATGTTTATCATTTCTGGATGTTATTTAGGTCCCGAACGATAGATGTTGTGATCTGGACGGACCATATTGGATGTATTTTTCTTAATAAATAAATTAAGGAACGTAGGTTATTGATGCCATAATGTTTTTACACAATATTGAGCATTGATAAGTGCATTTTACCTAACTATCGTTATCATCGATTTAATAAACAATTGGTAACTGATATTGGAGAAAGTATTATGCACTGAATGATCTGTTTGCGATAGGTGGGATTGAAAGATTATTCAGATGAGTTTGCTGCTGATGATTACGCTCCTTTGTTCCCTCATGACTCGGGAGTACCCCCAAGATCCCGAACACAGCGTACAGAGGTGAGACGGGTCCGAGTTGCCACTAATTAGGGGTGTAGACCTCAGGTTTCGGGTTCATTTCCACGAAGGCAACTCCTTTCATGGTTGACGTGTTTTCCGTGAGCCGGAGCAATTTATGCCGGCCATCTCGGCAAACGTCACAGCAGTCTCTTATTAATCACTCAAATCCTTCCCGTCTCGAGGACTTTTCTTATTTCTTAGCTTCGGGTTCGGCCATCGCTGCATATAACCCTTACACGAATACATTTTCTCTGTTTATATCACGCCTTCTTAGCACATGAAATTTCAAGTTAAACGCCGTGGTCAAATTAGTTTTTGATGCTTACTCGAGCTTTAGAAGAATAAATATTTTGCCCGTAAATAAAGATGTTGGCATTTAGGTGTTATGAAATTTTAGGAACAAAGTACATGTTTGATAGTCACCGAATATCTACCAAATCAAAAATCTACAATATTCATAAGATTCATCTTAGATATCCCTATATATTTCAAATCTCTATCTGTTATAGAATAAAATTGGCTCCATAATATACGAAGACATAACCTTCTAGAATGAATTCATATTCCAATCCTTAAGGACTAAAAAATATAATCAATCTCCCTACTCTGCCTTAATCTGTCCACCTGCTAAATACAAATAATACAAGACATCTATTCGTACATCTCTTCGCATAAAACAGCTAATTTGAAAAACTCTTCATTTCATTTGTTTGAGCTATCTAATTTTGTAATTCACCGTGGTACATCAAATTTTTGTATCAAAAATTTACAATATTTGTACATCAAATTTTAGCCAACACAGCACTAATCCACTATACCAGACATTATTACCGAACAGTCAGACTTGACAGTGTACTACTTTCTACTGACAAGACAACTTTCATAATAATGAATTTCTAATCAATAAAATAATAAAACTTTAATGATGAAACAATGCCAATAAGCACAAATATCTATACAGTATTGTATATTGTATTACCCAATCTATTTAATTATATAAAAATTAGTTTTCGTATCATTTATTGTAAAAATTAACAGTTACAATCTGATGCAGTGCAAGATCTGGCAAATTAATCCCTTAGTAGATTTATTGAAGAATATAAGTTTATAGTAAGAGTTAAAGCCACCTCAAACCGACGTCGTCTTTTTGAAGGAAAGTTTTAAACAAAAAAAAAACAAACGAGCTAGTATATAAATATTTATTGGGCAAAGATAACAATAAAAACACATACGTTAAATTAAAATAAAACGTTTAGAAATAAAACAAAGTATTGACATTAATATAAAAATAGCTATCAAGATAAAACAAAATGAGTAAACTTAACAATGAAAAAAATATACAAATTTATAAAATTAATAACTATCTTAAATAAAATACTGTCTGTTACTCCGAAAGGTAAGGAGTGATATCTCTCGATACCAGTAGGACTAATGTTGGCAAGTTATAGACGCAGCTGTTAACTATCAAGTAGTCAAAAGTTGGTGGGCCCACGTCTATACAGAATCAAAGTAAGGGATCCAATTCTCTAACCTTAATTAAATTGAATACCATAACGGCACACATCGAACACCGTGGCTGTATTACCATTAACTACAAGTAAAATTAAATGTTTAAACACCATATAATTCACTCAGACAGGATCTAGCAACTGAATCAGACGAACTATTCAAAGGTTACTGGCCAATTGATATTAAGCCCGTTGACCCGTTGGTAGGCAAATAATTTCAATGCAAGTATAAATACATCTATCCCTTAAAAAAAAATAAATAAAAAAAGTACTTCTAACAACAATAATACAAATAAAAATAAAGTGTAATTAAGTAAAATACTATGACTATTTACAAATTAATATAACTTGGTGTAGAGAGAATATCAAAACATTGTCTATTTTTTTACATATGTTTATTTTATATACAATGAAAATTATTGTTTGAACAAATTTGTTTAGCAGTTATAATAAAAAAAATCCATCTGGCCTCAACACTTTTTTATTATCTTAACACTCCTACGTTTCAGTCATTCCAGTCATTTACAAGGATCTTGTCACCATATCACAGACTAACATTGGCAATCAACATAATTGCAGGCCGTTTTGCCTTTGTCAATTATTTAACGTTAGTCAATGTCCTATGAAAGTTATTAAATTATGAAAACATTATGCACTAATAAATTAATCTTTATCACAATGTGCTAAAATTACACAATTAGAATTGTAATATTTACTAGCTTACAATCTCTATTTCACTTACTAACTTTATCAACAATACGACTAGCAAAATTAAAACGGTTAATTAATTGCTCTGTACGATTCTTCTTCGGGGTCCCAGGGACGCCTCTGTCACCCGATTTTATGAAGTGGTTTTACCCCTCCTTCCGTCGTAAATATCTTCTTCCTTCCTTCCTTCCTTTATCAAGTTATCCAATCCCGCCGTCCATCGATCATCTCTGATATCCTTCAATTTAAATCCTCAGTGTATTTCCACAATACTCGCTCACGGCCTTCAGACTTGATGTGCACATCGAACCACAGCCTTTGGTAGATCTTTCCTTATCCGTTCCTCTTCCCTATGGAATTGTGCCTTTTCATTTATTATTTTTAGTTTAATTGTATTTGATTTTTTCTTTTCTTTTTATTTATTATCAGAAGTGTTAGTCATCTTATGTTTTATAATATGACATTTGGTTTTATTTTATTTATTATATTCTTATTTTATATATTCTCTTAATTATTGTTGTTCATTTTTATCTTTTCAAATTTATTATTTTATTATGTTTTAATTTCATTTTTATTTTGTATTTTACTCTAAGGCTCTAAAGCCTAATTTTGACGCCTGTATATTATAATAAGGGATCAATCCCAGAATAAATAAAGAATATTATTATTATTATTACTATGCAGTGGCTAATGTTAAATAATTAACATTGACAAAATGACCTGCAATTATGTTGATTACCGATATTTGGCTGTGATAGTGTATCATTCAAGGATCTTATGAAAATGACTGGAATGGCTGAAACGTAGGAGAGTTAAAATAATGAAAAAGTTTTGAGACAATGTGGATTTTTTTTTATAACTCTTATCTTTAATATTTTATTTTACACTCTCAAGGATTTTAATTTCAATTTTCCTCATACTCTCATACCGATTGTTATATTAATCTCTTCATGGGGTTGACTTCTATTTCATATAATATTTTACGCTAATTAAAAACCTAAAATCATAATTACCCATTGTACTCCGTTGAAAACGAAAACGTCACATGAATTATTGAATGATAAAGAATCCAAACATAGCGCCTTGTCTAGTTAGGACATCAGGGGCAAGTGATTGAGTAAATACCCCGGATAAATACATTCAGTGATTAAAATTTCAAATGGCGACCCTACATCACTAATTTATACTGAATATATTTTAATATTAATACACTTCTATTGTTTTCTAAGATGGTAGACTTAATGCGATGTGCGGGCAGGACTTTCTTCATACGCTGTTTAGCTTAATATGCCTTATAAATTTCTTAGCTGTTTATCTCGGGGCCTATTTAGTGGAGGTGAGCCTGTAGCCTTAAGTAATTGTCACTTGAACTCAATTTTATCACGAATTTGAAATAAAAAAAGAATAAAGTATAGATCGAAATCATACAAAAAGTATTACGGGTTGTGTCAAATAGAAACGTAATGCACCACTACATCATCATTTGGCTTAAAACATTTTTTTTCATTCATATATTTTTTTTATTCAATACCAGATCAATACCAATTGACATAACATGGTTAATATAACAGTTAATTTTTTTTTGTTTAACAATTGATTATAGGGGGGATTCAGTCTTGTGCAAAATACACCCTTAACTATTTACAACGTACAATAAAAATAAAATAAGAAATGTTCGGAGTATATTTTGCGATTAATTTATAACTCCTAAATCTTGTTATAATTATTTTTAGAATCAAAGAACTTAAAATCTGCTTAGAAGATCATGAATTCGGTCAAGGAATATGGTCGAAATCGATGATGCAGAAACCATGATGAAAATTTTTACATTCATTGCCAAGGAATTGAACATAGTGACTTCAAAAACTTCTATAAAGTGGCACTTCTGATTGGTTGTTCTTAGTAAAACATTTTTTACCAAATCCCAGATTATATACCGACCTTAAATATGTAATTTTAGTTTCACAGGACTTTTCGTTTTTGAGCTTGACTATTCACAGACACACAGAGACTATTTTGTGAGAATTTGCTTTTTTAGACTTCAACCTCAAAACATATATTTCCGTCAACAACTCGAATTCAAAATTTTGCACGACTGCAATATGTCGTAATCCTCTTACAACACATTCCATATATAGGTAAGTGAAAGTAAATGAATTGAATAAAATTTTTATTGTGAAAAAATGAAGAGATTTATATAAACTATTACCAAAGAGTTTGTGTGTGATCAATTCGAATATTTGGTGTTCAAGAAGTATTGCTCACTTTTTTTTTTAAATTCTAATACTAATTTTTTCCACATTTCATGGTTCTAAAGTGAAGATGTAAAGTTTAACGATAAAAAGAGATTGGGTATCCACCTCGATACTACATAAAACCGCCAATTTCAGGGATCAAATAGGAACTACTCACTCAATACAAAGAGCTCTTTAAATGAAATACTACTCTTTGTCACAAATCACTGATCAACAAAACACTAAGTGGTGGGTAACTTTTTTCCTTGAATTACGATGATCCATGATTCACGAACGGGTCATTGATTCAGATCATTGCCCCACTATTAGTTTGCTCTTTGAATCAGTTCATTGATATTAAAAATAGAATGTAGTACTATAATACAAACAATGATAGCTGTTTCTACTCAACGCAGGCCTCTATCACTGACCTCCGATTAATCGAGGAATATAAAAGCGATCTATTTCCTTATAATTACACGGCAGTTTAATAATAATGATTTCTTATAATTATGCAATTATATCCTTCAGACCTGAATATCTCACGTGAAACATAAATGCGGAATTAACATCACGTGATAGAGCTAATACTGCGTGAACTAATGATAGTGTAACTTGCATCTTACTAGTGTGCGAACTGGCTACCGGTTGCTGCAATCTGGACATGCTGTTCTTCGAATAACTTAGGATGTAGACAAAGGTCAGGTAACTATTCTTCTTTCATTACTACTAAATATTACTTCCTATTTCAATATTAGCATTAAATAGTAATAATAAATCTGTACTGAACTTATAATGATAAAATTAAAAATACAATACATCTTAACAAGTAATCATGGTTATTATTTTATAGTTATTTTGATAGTACTTTTTTATATTTTTGTATTTTTTGTTCTCATAGAAAATATAATCTCTATACTTGGCATAAAATTGTAAATATTAAAATACCACCAAAAACCAATTGTAGGTTATATATTTATTTTTAAGATTATAATGCAAGCTTAGCTTAACAAAACAAAAGCTATATTCAAGATTTGCAGAATGTTCTCAACTATGAGTCGACAAAATTACACTAAAATTGCTGTTCTAGATTATATTTAAATTTAAGTTTAGAAAAGTGTTAAGATTGTAGTCACAACTATATTGGAATTTAGTTTGTATACTCACAAATGTTCAGGCAATTTTAATTTTAAATATGTTAGTTTATTGTGTTATATAATTTACCTTGACACGAGTTACTAATTTTGATAGTATTCTTCCCCATACTGTATTACAGGCTTGGACAATAAATAATAGTGATATAATTGTTACATTCACAACAAAATCATAAATAAAAAACAGAAAATGAAAAAATCTTTTTTATATAAGTATAAAAAAAAAAAAAAGGAAAACCAAAATGAAAATATGCATTCAAAAATTGAAGTTTTTGGATTCATCGGATACTTGAGGGCTGATTTCAAAGATTTGTTAGAAAAGATATATTTTTAAAAGAATAAATTTGGTAATAAATTATAGTAAGTGATTCCCCGGGGCTGTCCATGGCTCAGGTTGTTAGGCGCACGTCTATAAGTCTGAGATCTGAAGGCGGCGCCGGTTCGAATCCAGCCTGGGACATTGACTGTTTTCATTGACTATGACTGTTCGGTACCACAAAATGAAAAACCTGACTCCCCACCTTGGTTGAATAGGTACCGACCTGTAGATAACCCCCGTATATCAGAAAGCTGTAAAGGACTCCGATGAGAGTTTTGGAAATGACTCCTCGTTTAAGTTCAATGATTGTAATTAAAAAACTTTTAATGTTTTACTTTTTTCAATTAAAATGTTTTACGATTGAACGCCCTATTTGTCGTTTCTAAATCGATTGAAACAACTTCTGTAACGATAGCTTTAATTTTTTTAAAAGTCCTGGTAATGAATAACACTGAATAGTCATGATATTTTCTTCAACGATGTAATTAAAGAATTCATTATTGTATCTACTATCTTCGAGGGACTTCATTACGGAGGATGGTGGAGATGGGATGTCATTCTTCATTTATTATTTTAACACCAGTACTTTAATGAATATATTTCTCTAACTGCGATGAATAATAATGATAGAATAATCATCAGTGAAGAACAGATGATTGCCAATTTTAATAATAGTGTTTAGTTGTTTCAACCGTAAAATAAGGTTTTCGTGCAATAGCATCTTTTGTTCCCTATCTTAAACCATTTAAGCCAGACATTGAGAGAAATTCGAACCATAGAAAGGATTTTGGGTTTTTTAATGTAACATGATTTTTGTACTGTACATTTTGAGGTAACTGCACGTATTAGTTTTGGTTTTCAAACTGAATACAATTCCATCCACGGGTCTGGTGATCCAAACCTGCTGAAGTAAAAAAAAAAAAAACTTATAGATTCAGAAAAACGCTTATTAATTTACTCAAATAATTACTATCTTTTCCACTGTATTAGGTATATTACTAACCTTTGTGTCAAAAAATACTTAAGGAAATTTTGGCATTTATAAGATATTTTATTTTATTTTTATTTAGTTTATATAATAATATGTTTGATTTTTCATAAAAAAAATATATAACTGAAGTGCTTCATTTCAAATATAGTGGATAGATTGGTCAAATTTCTGTTCCATCTTATAAGTTTACAATTCGTTTAGCATTCTTAACGAAGTGATGCGTTTGTGCTCGCTAAGTTTTAGTATTTTTGTAATGCCAATTCCTATTGCCATTGTACATTGTACAAATGCTTGGTAAACAAAGGAAGCAACAAACGTCAGACTCTATACGCTAGTTTTGTTCTTTTGAATTTTTAAGACAATTCCATAAAATTATTCTATTTTCATTATTCTTATAAAAAGAAATATAGGCGAAATGAAAAGAAACGTAAATATCCGTAATATAGAGTGTAGAAGATGAAAAATTATATTAACAGTACTACATAGGCTATAAATTCAGCTTTTGTTCTATTTTTATGAGAAACGTTTTAATTTAATTAACCGTACTTATAATGTCTCCATAAATGTATATTATTTCTATGTCAAATTAAAAATAACTTCCTAAGGTTAATTAACAAGATTTGAAACAATGTATTTACACCGAATCGATAAAATTTGAATACATAGGGGGATCACCAATGTTGGTAGTTCGAAAACAATGCAAACTGAGAACAAACATGTAGTGGCAGCACAAGCCGATTGTGTACACAAAATGTGACAAATGTTTGTGTCAAAAATTGTGTACACAAACCGACAACAGACGGATTGGCCACAAATTCAGGTCAACTTGCAGCAGCCAATCCAAATAACCAGGCTACAGTTTGCGCATGTGCGAATTTTCCATTATTTGGCAAACGTGTTTGAGGTACGTTAACATTTGTTAGAAGCCGGCAGGAAGCTAACTTTACCTCTAATTGATTAATTAATCACCAACAACCTACAACATTGATAGTATTGAATTGTTGATGTACTTATTTAACTTTTTATATGTACTTAATTTATATACATTTTGCTTGGATTTTTAAAGGTAATATGTTACTTTAGCTCCTCCCAAAAAGACGAGAACAATTATTTCTTGACTAGACTGTACGTCGATAAGTATATAGGTTAATTTATAATATTAACCGTTTTTCAAGAGGGAAAATTTCTTTCCCTTCACTCTTACTTCTTTCTCGTTTTAATTAAAGTTTAACTTATAAATATCGACATTAAACAATTTTGTTGTTTACGACCGATATTACTCTCGGATCCTTGGATTTGTTTTCCGATATAAAACTCTACTGTCGGATAATCTTCAGTGTTAGATATTTAATGCTATAATACATTTAAAAAAAAAAAATATTATAGATATTACAAAATAAAAAAAAAATTAGGTATTATATATTTATAACAATCATTGGAAGCTATAACCAGAAACTATTAATTCCTAGATATATAACATTGGTTCTTTTGGTATGATATGGTATAAATTTCAGAAATTATTATACTATATTGAACTGTCTTTGAGTAGATCTCTCTCTCAAATTAGATAAGTTAATATTGCCAAAAAACAATATTATTATAGGTATATATCATATTGTTTTGAAACATAAAAAAAATCGTAAATAGAGGTAAAATATAATATATAAAAATACTTATTGACGTACGATCTGGTAAAAAAATAATTGTTCCCGCCTTTTTTTTAGAGGAGTGAAAGTAAATAATTACCTTTTAAAATAAAAAGAGTAAACTAAGTATTGTGCTAAGGTTAGGCGGTGAGCTTTAAAAAAAAAAGATAATTTCCCTGCGAATCTCAAATTTTCCCAAAATGGGGAATTTTTCACCAAATTGAATTCACTAATCCTGAAAACATATTTTCAATGAATTAATAACCAATCTATATTTTTTAGGTCTTGATGAACATGTGGGGACTTGAAAGGTATTTCCTGATCCGCTGCCGTCGGCACCCAGCCAAAGGTAGTACTGGCGAACGGCGGTCCTGGTATAAATCAGGTACCTGAACCATCGCCCGTACCTGCTCTGTAAGTATAGGCTAGCTCTACCCGCTTTACCCGAAATTAGAGCTAGCTCCGGTACAGCCGACAAAAAATCAAAACCTTGTTTCGGCATTTTTTTTTTAGTCTCAGCCGACCCCAGACCACAATCCCTCAGTACCTAGGGTTATTAAACACCTCATGAAGCCACATCGCCCGGCCTCTGTAATAGCTCTTGTAAAAGTTTGAAAGAAACAAAAATAACTTAATTGCGGTGTAGTTAGCTGATTAACAACTCGAAATCGTAAATTGAACTATTCCTTCGTTTTATGAATTAAAATTTTAACTTATATTTGAAATTAACCTATTATTTGAATGTCAATTATCAGTTATAATGGTTAGTGTTCATCTTGACTAAAAGGAAATATTTGTTGCAGTTTTTTTTTTCCTTTTCTTTTCATACAAATAACATGTATAAGAAAACTTTCCGGTAATTCTTTATACTAATTAAAAATATAATGTCTAAATTAAATAAATTGTATCCAAGTTAAGTCTAAGAAGTACAGTTTTGGCCAATTTGGCCATCCTCCAGGATAATCCAGCTTTTATTATACATAAACATTTAAACATTTTAACAAACAACATTATTACTTATAAAATAGCATATCTTAAATATAAGTTTACAACTCACTTCCAATAATTTAAAAACGTTTTGCTGGTTATTCTGCCCAGGTCATCAATTTCAATCAAATTAACCTATGGAAAAAAAATAGGGAATCATATCAATTCATTAATAAGCTTGCCTTAACTGATGTCTAATTACTTATTTTGTCACTTTTTAAAACTTTTAATTACAGATCAACTTAACATTATTATCACAACATTTTTAACCTTCCTTATCCTCAGGTTAGGCATATAATAGATTTATTTCAAACTGTATTTTAGTTTGAATTCTTATTTCTTTTATTATTGAAATTTATAAAAAAATATTATTTTCATAAGAAATATTTTAGTAAAAAAGTTATGTTATTACTTGATTATGAGCCCAAAATTGGTTCAAATAGAAATAAGCTAAATCGTCAATAATAAATTAATTTGGCTATGATCTTATGTTGTAACCTTGAATTATGAATTACCAATATCTGTAATCTTTGAAAGAATGTATAAAATCATATTATAATAAATAAAAAACTCATACATATCACAACCGAATTCGAACTCCATCAAATGATTTTTTGGCAATGGTTGGCATAAAAAACGAAGGATGTTTAGCTAAATAATGAAAAAAAAAACTTTAAGACCTTAATGCAAATTAAGAAATATTAATGATACTAAAATTTATTATAAAAAGGTAATGATTGTAAATAAATAAAAAATATATATTTACAGAATCAAAAGTCATTCATTGATAACAATATATTTTTAAAATATGTGTTTTTTTTTTTATGTATATTCATCAGTCATTTTTTTTTTATTCAAATAACGTGTTGGAAAATACTTACCTGTACTTCTTTATTTAAATAAAAAAAGATTAATAAACAAGTAAACATATCTAAGTTTCAGGGTCGTTTTCCTTCTGCAGGATTCTCCTGCAGTTTAATTATTTTATAATTATAATTTATTTAGAAATATCTTTAGAGAAAAATGTATGCTATTTTTCGATTATGGGCTCAAACTTGCTTCAAATAGAAATAGCTAAATCTTCAATATTAAATTAATTTGCTAAAGACCTTATACTGTAAAATTGTATTTTATCATTACCTGTAATCTTTGTATTATCATATAACAGGTTTTCATGCAGTTATTGTAGGAAATAAAAAATCATAAAAATTGGATCACGACCATATTTTACCTCATCAAATAATTTTTTTTTTAATGAAGGGAGGATGTTTAGATAAATAATTACTGAATGTATTAAAAAAAAAGAGGCAATGAAATAAATTAATTAATTTAAACAAAGAAATATCGATGGTACTAAAAATTTGTTATTAGAAGATGAATATAAATAATATATATATATAAAATGAAAACCCATCCATTCATTGATTACAATATTTTTTTTTTTTTTTTTTTTCATCAGCCATCAAACCACCTACTGTTTTTTTTGCTGTACTTGGCAGTTCTTATTTCAACAGGTCTTATCTTTCACCCAATTAACATATTTTCAGTTTTTTGCGCATAATAATCTTCGTTAAGGATTATGGTCTTATCATACATATTAATTGCCAGAAACAGTTATAAAGAAACTTTTTCACAAAAAAAGTATTTTTTTTTTCAATCAAAACCACTTTAGAGAGAGCCATTTATTTCTATCTGGACTGTTTGCGTTAAAGAAATGCTTTTTGTGATTCAAACTATTTTCAGCTCCTCTTCTCCTCCATTTTCTCTCGTTCTTTCGCGCCGTTTAATAAGTAGAATTACGACTTTAATGACGGAGCTTTGCTATTCACTTTTTTTTTTTTCATTTTATCATAGATATAATGTATTCTCAGTAAAGTAAGTTATTAATGACATTAATGTATAAAGTAATAAAATAAAATAATTATTAATTACGTTTTGGTGTTTTACTCTCTCTTCACACTATAGTTAGTTTAATGTGGTTACATGTATTCTGTAGATCAGATTGTATTACTTTTTTTCAAGATAGTGTAATAAATAAAAAATATATCCAGCTTTCTTTTCTTTTCTAACTTTTTAGACCATGAATTTTTAACTTGCTGTCTAGTTCAAATTTTTCTAACTGTTCAGGATTTAAATATTCAATTCCCTGAGAGAGTAAAATAAAATATTATAGGTTGACCACTATAAACTTTTTATTTAATAATGAGAAAATAAATTAAATACACTTATTTACATATTTTACAATATTTAATTTGTAGTTTGGTAAAATTTTAATATATTGATTTGTATAAAAGTGTAAAATTAAACACAGTAAATTAATTTTTATTAAAGTAGTTTTTTTACAATGGAATAATTTAATGGGATTAAACAGACCTAAAAGCTTACCGAAGGTGAAGCCGCTTGTCGCTTCATTTGAGCAACTGATTATAAATCATTCGTTTCTTAACCGATATTTAAGTTCTGGGACTATAAAAAGATGTCCTTCACAGGCTCGTTCTTGGCTGATTTTTTTTTATTTTGCAATATTACATTCTGTCATATTAGACAATGATAATAGAGACCATGGGTTTATTCACACCATATTTACAAATATATAAATTAAATGATAAAAAAATAAGAAATTGATGAGAAAAAAAATTAAATAAATAAATAAAAAAAACTTAAATTTAAAGTAAAATAATATCTTAAATACAATCATTCTATTTACAATATTTAGATTCATTCCGGGGGACTCCGAACCGAGGTCTTCATAATACTTATTGAGGAAAGAGCAGGACCCAGGAGATCTCAGCGGTTCTCTCTCAATGGCGTCAATGGTATTAAACCTCAGTAGAGGATGAGTTAGGGCGCTAGCCTCAGATGCTCAGGACATGCGTGGAGAATCTTGGCATTGCCAGAACTCCTATATAATTATTTACAATAATAATATATCTGAGCCATTGCTGTTTCAACCTTCAGGGATGATTGTAGGGATGGGTAATGCTTGATAGGGATTGTGTTAGGGGAGCTGAGGTTAATAAATTTTGATAAATTCGTTAGTTAAAAAAAAAGGAAAAAAAAAAACAATCAGCAAAGTTAGGAATAAGCGAGAGGCGCTAACGCCCATAGTGACATAAACCACCTGTTGTAGGGAGCCGAAATGGGATAATAGTGAGTAATAGCTTAATCCATGGTAGGATTTGAGTGGTAATTATTGTGATTTGTGGCGGTAAGTGGAACCATTTACATTGTAATTGGTGCAATTCTTTGCCCATTACGGTGCCGCTGATGTCGGACCGATGCTATCGGATGCTACTCACTGTCGCCGCCTTAGGCCATTCATAAACTCTTTATAATTGTTTAATCGCCCTAATTGTCCGTTTCTAATTTTACCTGAAATATCGCATCAGGATTTATTTATAACGACTATTATTGTCCCTAAGCAGGTGTTTTTCTCAGCCAATTAAAGGCATTAAATAATCAACAAAACCGTCAATTTTTTTTCTTTTCAATTAAAAAGGCATAAATCCGCTTTAGCATGTAATGAGACCATTATTTAAAAGATAATGAATCCATTTAAAGACCTCTTTTTAAATGGCAACCGGTGAGCGCTCGGTCAGATGACGGCTGTAAATTTTATTGCTCTGTGGATTATAAACTTTACCGTTTTGATTCCATGTTATTAAAGCCCACTTAGAAACTTTTATGAACATCTTCCAATTTTAAATCTGTTATGATAATTGTTGTAACCATTGAAAACGGTAAGTCAAAATTACAACGACAATTTTATTTAGCTTAATAGAGAAAAATTAAATGAGACGCAAGTTCATTTATTCAACGATCTATAAAACTATGGTAACAAAACATTTTTCATTTAAAATTACCATCGTTTATAACTTCACTTCAATTAACATATTTTAACTCTTCGAAAACATACAAAAAGCTATCAGGTAAATTCAACCAGATTTTATATGAGTTGTTAGGATAACAACGCCATATCCGATTTCATCCATTTTAAAAAACAATTAAATGTACAATTTCTACACATGTTTAATATTTACCGTTAATGTTTACATTTATAATTTACGATGTATGTCACAATCTCAAAACACCAGAGATCATAATACAAAAATATAAGAAGGCAATACTAACCTGCAAATTCGCCCCAATTTTGAGGTTGTCAAGTTTACGTAAAATCGGAATAGGAGACTTTTTAGAAACATTTCCTGATATTTTTAAAAATTTTATTCTTCTCATTCATAAATATTTCACATTTTTATTTTTATATAGAGTTTTCCTATAGGTATGTATTCCAGTCAATAATTCTTTTTTCTCTTTCAATGCAAACGAGATATTTTTTTTATATTTAAAAAAAATCGTAGATAAAAATTACAACACAGAGTTAACAATTTCAATTTAATTTTTAGCTACTTTACTTTTCCCTGTGTTACTTTTTTTTTTTTTTTTGTTTCTTTCAATTTATAATAAGATTTAAGTTCTAACAACAATTTTTCCTTAATTTCTGTGTTTCCTCTTTAAAATCCTATTAATATATTGGATATCTCTGGTTTTTGAAGGATTTTATTAGAACTACATTAGCGGTTATGTTTGAGAGCTCGTGAATAAATAATAATATGATTTTTTTTTTAATCTTTAAACAAATTAAAATTTTTTTTGTGTATTTGCAGGGTTTTTCAAGCTGAATTTTTTTAATTATATATTTCTGATGTAATGTATACATTTATAACTTTCTCTTTATTATATTTTTATGCAAAAACTAACACATATTTTCACTATTTATCGCATAATAATTATATAAAAATTGGTTTGGGTTAATAAATTCTTTTTGTAGTTTTAAAAAATACGACTCTTGTTGTTTATATCCCGTTTGGAGTGGCCAGATTTGATTAATTGGCCAAATGAATTAACTAAAAACTATGATTGAGTTAAAGAACACTTTTCCATAAAATCTATATAAAGAAGCTATGCTATCAAATGTTTTTCCAAATACTGTTTATTTCAACCAAAATAATAAGAAAAAATCCACAATCCTCATATTCAATAACACCCGTAGAAGGTTAAAAACCTTGTTATTTTTGCTCAAATAATAGTAGTTGGAAAATATCTTTCCTTATACTCGATCTACACGTTTATAACTTGCCACAAATCCAAGACTTTTACAAATGCCAGGTGGGAAAGCGAACTTTGTAATTAAATATTTAATTAATTGTAATTTAAATAAAATCAGCATACGTCGGTATCCTCACGCTTGTTTATTCTTGTGACTTTTTTCAGTTTTTACATTGGATTTATACAAATTTCATTATTTAAAGGAATAAAATAAATATAGGCGAGATAGAAGGAAAAGAAAATATCAGCAAATTAAGTGGTAGATGATAAAATATCATATAAATAGTAGTGACCTACAAATTCAACTTTTTTTCTAGAATTTTTATAAGATAGTGTTTAATTAGATTGCCCAAACTTATAAGTTCTTTATAAACATGTATCTTTGTGCTGTGTTAAAGATGGTCTCGAGCCCTTCTTATGTAGAAATATTATTGGATTGATGATAATGGGTGGTTTCTCTACATGCCTGTATTATGCCATTATAACCTAATATCAAATTTACTAGATGTACTTTGAATGTGAATACATTTGTAAATATCAATTAATAAATAAAAATATATATATTTAAGAAATTTGAGCACTTAATGAAGTAATGGAACCGCCCTTTTACCTATACCTGGAATAGGGCTCAAATTCCTCCATTACTGGACTATTGTGAAAATATCGTATGTCCAGTTTTAATTCGTTTAATTATTTCAAATGTCAATTCAAATAGGAGGTCAGTTATAATCTGAGTTTTATTGATTTGACAACAAGCATTGGAGCGGAAACATTTTTCTACATTATCTAAAATCTACAATGCTCGCAGTAATCATTGGTTAGTTGGACCAGTAGCCCTGGCTTGATGGCAACCTAAGATAATAGTGAAAGCAACACCGTTATTTTGCGCTGTTCTCCACGCCCAGACAAAACGTTAATCGCTAACCTAGATAACCTTAGTTTTTCTTTCTTATCATTTTTAAATGATAATGTTTCATTCATTATTCTTAAGGGCAGTGTGACTGTTTTCAGGTCATAGAATTATTTTTAAATTTCGTTTCAGAAAAAAATATGACAAGCACAATTACTTTCCGACCACTTATTCAAATATATGTTTAGACCTTTCAGGTTACACTGTAAATTACTGAGTTGATCATTCTCATGTTAAGTAACACATAACATAAGTCTTCTGGGACATTTCAGGGATACTCTGTCCTCTTCAACGATTTTTTTTTTTTTAAAAACACAAACATATTTAATGCGCTATTATCAAAATTATCTGAATAAATAATAAAATCTAAATTTAAAACAAAACAATGACTAGAGTAATAAGGCATATTGGTAGTAGTATAGTGTGGTTGTAGTGGTGAATGTAGTTTGATAGTCAAAGACAATATAGTTTGGTCAATAACTAGTAAATTTGATTTATTAGTTAAATAAATACAATTTTATTACTTTATGGATAGGTGCGTGGCTCAGTGTTAAGGTACTGTGCTACTAACTGCTAGGACCCGGGTTCAAATCCTGCTGTGAAAGAAAATTATTTATACTTTTAACCAAATCACCTCCTTTCACAACCGTTGGTTTAGTAAAAGAACTACCATAGAAAGTACTGTCAAACCTGACCCTGCATAGGTTGTAGCGATGCAGATTTATTAATTTTTTTTTTACATTAATGTAATTTTATTTATAAAAGGGTCAATGATTACAGTTTTAAAATGATTTATACCAAACCATTTTGAAATTTATCTTCATTAATAAACAAAAAAACCACGAAATTTTCAACTGATAATGTAAACATATTTACTGTGTGTTTCAGACTCCGCCAATGCTTATAAAATTGAACAATTAAAAATTGTTGCTCTATGATTTCTAAGTAATATTATTGAAATTAAATGTACACAATAAGATTGTTTTTTTTTAAATATGGCTGATTAATTAGATCTTTGAAAATATATTTGTCTCTTTTTGCTTCAAATGCTTAAATATTGTATACGAATCTCTACGGAATAAATTAACAGAATAATGAACTGAATAAATGATAATTATTATAAATAATTATTAGTAGTTTTAAGATATAAAAACTTGAAGGAAAAACGCCTAAAACGGTCGCGTTTCATATAATAAATTCCTTATAGATTTATTATTGAAAATAATGCAAGGTTATATTCAAGCCTGTGAGAGGAAAAGTGGTGTAAGTCATTCTGTCCCTCTGTTACTGACTACAACAGGGAAAGCCGTCATACCTGAAAAAGATCAATATATCACCACTTTTACAATCAACTGTTCAATTAATCAAAGTCAATACGACTATGCGAATTCACCCGCATAAAAGTATTTCAAGAAAAATGGAATGATAAATCACATGGAAACACTTCCTATTACCTTCAAAACAGAAGTAATAAATTATTATTGCAAATCATTGTGACTAATTGTCTAATAGTTACGCCTAGTTTGGCCATGTTATTTGTTCACCAACTAATGATTTGTTAGTTATGGTAGGCTTTCATTAACTAAGGAAATTTATAGCTTGAGCCAATCAGCTGAGATTAAACTAAACTATTAAAGGAATTGCTCCCTGCTTCAGCGGAGGAAAACAACAGTGTATTTATGCTACAAGTGGCTATTATTCAAATTTTATCAGCCCATTAATATT